>NC_053024.1:279307416-279607416 GCF_003073215.2 Triticum urartu | reverse complement strand
CAGAGTTTATTTTCAATCTATCGATAGCCGAGTCCTTGGTTACGGACATAGCTCGTGAGTAAGTCACACCATGGATCAACATTTATAATTAATCTTGCACACTAAAGTTTATGTCTGGCACTAGTTGTGTGATGTCCTGTGAGATCATGAAGATGATCGTTGTGGGAACAAAGTGTTGGTTTTGTTTGTGATCCAGGTATGATCGCCTTTCTGGTTACGAGGTAACCCGTCTGGTAAGAGAGTCTATAGGACTTAGTGCAAAAGTTGACTTATCACTGCATCAGTAATATGTCTTGCATTGCATTAAACCTGATTAATTGTCATGATATTGTTTGCCATTATGCTTATGCTTGTTGTGAGCTTGCAACTACATTCAATATACTGACCTGGCGTGTCATGTCAGATTTCAGGAAAGTCCTTTTGGATTGGAGAGCTTCCTGTGTCTAGATCGTTTCCACATCGGTGTCCCTGTGCTATGGAGTTCCACTGCGTAGTTATCTTGATCGAGGCCCCTTCATGTTCATTAAATAATGTACATATTGTTCTGCCGCACTGTGTCTGCCGCTTGGCCTCGCTACTTGATGTAATACCAAACCTATGTTTCTGCTAGGATCAATAAAGCGGTTGTTTTCTGTACCAAGTTGTTGTGTCTGGCCAGAACACTTGATCTCTATGCTGGCAATGCAAGGTAAACCGGTTGCTCTGAGCCAGGGCACCACCGTACACGTGTAGCTGCTTTTCCCTGGAGCAACCCTGTCGGGCAAGCGTGCTATGCTCACCACAATTTTTCCCACCATCAATCCACTAAAGGAGTAGGGTTTTACGCCTCACGGCAGCCCAAACCTGGGTAAAAATTGCATGTGTGATCTCTGCCGTTGTTCCACGCTCCTCTGCTCTTTATGCAACATGCCATCCCCTCGCCGAACCAGCAAGGTTCTCTTGGTCCCATAGGTGGTTGTGGTTTCCCGCATTGCACCACTTCAGAAGAGGGACAGATGCGCCTGGGAGCACGGGGATTTTGTTGACAGGATGTGCCTGTACCCAAGCCTCGCCAATAACATGTCGGTATACGCCCAAGGTTGGCTATGCGAGCAGCTGTTCGTCAGCCTCGGGCCATTCCGCCTGCTGGGAAGGGTTGTCCCACTGCACATCAACTCTCCTAGGGACCAAATTCTGAAGTGGATGCCACACTATGACTCTTACGGGGTTGAGGCCGGTTGGCAAATGCCCGAGCTAGATGAAGAGATCGACTGGGTCTCCAACCTGGAAGGAAGGGCTACCAGGGTGGAGGGCAACATGTTCAAGCGCACCTCCACGGCAGAGGCGAAATTTATCAGGAGGTGAATTGAAGAGGACAAAGCGCTTCAGGCTGCTAAGAAGGCGAGGCCCAGAGAAGAGGAGGAGGAGGAAGAAGAAGTGGAGCCCGAAGGCAAAGGCTCTTTATATGAAAAGAGTGAGAAGCACGCCATAGAGGAGGTTGCCGAGATCGACACTGTCGGGGCCAAAATTCATCAGGCCGCGGCAGCAGAGGCCCAAGGAGGTGGCGAGGCTGGAGAAGCAGAACAGCCTGAGGAGGAATGGCTTGTCACGGGCCCACAAGCTCCAGAGCCGGACCTGGACCAACAACCATGCTGGCGGGATAGCCGGGGGCAGCGGCCCCTGGTCCTACGCCAGCCACCAAGAGGGTGAAGAAAATTGCCTCCAAGAGCGACGAGCCGGATGTGGTACATCTCCATTCCTCTCGTCTTTCTGAGGCCCAAACCCTTCCCGCCAAGCGACGAACAGTCACCGGGGTTGATCCCAGCCCCAGTCAAGTTCAGCTTCCTCGCGCAGCTCAACCCTGGTGGATCCCCTGGTTCCACCAAAGAGCTCGAAGTTGCCAGGGAGATCTCTTCCCCCGACTCTGAAGAGGAGCAGGTCGAGCCCGCCACCCATGGGATTCGTGCTAGGATCCATGCTCATCGATCCAAAGTAAGGAGATCACTAAATTTTATTTTTCGAGAAAATATGTACTTGATGCTTGCATATCTCAGTCTTGCTTGCTAACTCGTCGGAGATGAAGAACCGCTCATCCATCGAGCCAAGAGAACCAAATAGGTGGCGCCGCATGGGCCTTTGGCGGGCACGAGCCTAGCGGGATATAGCACAGAAGATCATGCGCCTAGCCCCCGGCCTAGCCCCCTGCGCGATAGTATGGAGCAAGTTTCGCCCACCAGGAGAGATGCAGCATACCGTGCTCCATCCCCCGCCAAGGAAGGAGAGGAGACCCACTAGCGTGGGGCCCACCCCATCTGTTGTCCAAGTAGGGAAATCACCATAGAGGGCCTCCACCGAAGGGTCGGCCCAAGTTGATGTCATGGTTACCGAAGAAGGGGACATAGACCGCATCACGACAACTTATGTTGCCGGGGAGACTAATGGCCTTCCGCAACAAGCGCCATCGGGTAACCTGCTTGCTCTTGTTTCTTCTTATATGGATTATTTCATTCCTAGGTCCCCGACCCAGTACCTCGTAGCATCTCTTTATCATTGCTTGTTAAATTTGCCTGCATCTTTGTTGGCCGAAGAACCTGAGCTACTGGAAGAAGTGGCCATCATTGGGAAAGATGTTGCCGAGGAGGCCACCAGGATTGCTACCACGGAAGGTGAAGGTCAGGCTACTGGGACCACACAAGAATTCCTCGGAGGGGCGGAGAAAGCCCATGGCATCACATCTAGCCAGGACAGAGTCGTGGAGGAGAAGATCCCTCTACAAACAATGTGGCCCCTTCCTCCATGTGGTACATCAGCCGCAGTCCCACAACTATCCTCAAGCAAGTTTGCGCTAGTCCTTGCCCAACCTAGACTTGTAGCCCCCGACTCATCTATTGCGGTCAGTGCGGATTTTGACAAAGAGATCCAATGCATCTTGGCACCATTGTCCCAGCGAGCTGAAGAGACATATGATCCTATTGGTCTGGCTGTGGACCGATCCTTCATGGAGTCCGTGGTGACATGCATCAAGGATATGCAGAGCAGATATAGTTTGAAGCGGCAGGCGATCAAGGAGCAGTGTGACTCAGCCAGCCTCTTGGATCAGAAACTGAGGGACAAGGTTAGCGAACTGCGTGAGTGGCATAGCAAACACTTCCAATCCCTCAAGTGGCAATAGGAGGTGATAACCATGGCCAAAGAGGATGTCGATGCCTGGGAGGTCCGCCTAGAGGAGCGTGAAGTACTTCTGAACGCCAAGGAAAAATACATCTCTTCCCAGGAAGGGAACCTTGAGGCCACCCTCCACAACAAGGATGGAGAATTTGAGGCACTTATCCAGCAATGCACCAAGGATCTGGACGACAAGCACAAGGCGGATCTTGACACGCTCACCATCGACTCTGCTGCCCAGCTAAAGAAGATTGCCGATGAACTTGCCTCTGCCTCTACTACCAAGGCTGATCTTGATCAACAGGTGACCAAGCTGATAGAGAACCTTGCCAGGAGCGCCAAGGAAACCATGGCTCTTAAAGAGAAAGCACAAAAAGCAGAAACCCTTCTGAAGGAGGTGCAACTGCGGCTTTCCTCCAAGAGCAAGGACCTCGACACTGCCAGCGGTACCATTACTGACATGAAGGAAAGGATTGCACCTTAGAGAGTGGGATTGAGTCTGCCAGAGCTCCTGAGCAGCTGTTGATGAAGGACTTGGACAATGCGAGATCTCCCGAAAGACGTGGAGGACAAATTGCAAAACCAAGTTGAGTAGCGCAACCTCTGGATGAAGAGCTTGGTTGATATCGCCGACTGCCTGGCTGCCCAGATCTCGGAGATGGACATGAAGAGTTGGGGTTTCTCCGTCAATAGCCACGAAGTTCCAAGCATCAAGCTGACACTCTTCTTTGAAGGCTTGATCGAAGGGCTGAAGATGTATGAGGATGAAAGGGCCACTTGTTTTGCAAATGAGTCCCGGAAGCTTGCCTGTGATGCTCTCTTCATGGTTTTGAGCAACCTCGCTTATTGTCACCGAGACCTCGACCTTGTCGATGGCTTCAGGAGGCTGCTGCCGGGTGCCGATGTTTCTGCTACTCAGGAGAAGGCTGGGCCCTATGCCGACAAGGTTATCTCCGTCCCCAGGGTTCCCGGAGACCACAAAGCTCAGCCCTAAACCATTCTTATTGCCGCAGTGCCCTATAACAAAAACAATCATGTGTCATGTGCTTAGGATCTGTACTATTTCTGTTTTTTCACTCGTTGGACTGATGTTTAATTATGTCAACGCACATTATACCTATTTTGTTTACCCATTGATGTTCGTATGGTTACTTTCTTTTGCATACTTTGGTTGCCCGCTAGTAGCATACTGTCGTGATTGCTGCGAGGAACAGGTCCTTAGCATTCAATTGGCGAGGATATGACCTGGCACGTTTTTCCTTATCAGTCTTCGATGCAGCCACCTACCATGTTGAGCAGGCTCGAAACAAAGTAGGGGCACAGTCAAATAAATTAAGGTACCATCATACAAAAAGGCTTGTCATACAAAACTCCTAGTTGTCCAAGGGATAAGGACGCAAAAACTTCGAAGAAAAAGCCGATGAGCATGTTAACTTAGCTTTTGTTCATGCTCCCCTTCTTCACCGGTCGTACATTTGGTCTTGTATAATACTTTCTTCTCCACTTGCGATTGTTCCTCCTCTTCAGGTATCCACCCTTGTTCTGAAAATACAACAAACGAGAAGGCGCACAAGGGATAGACTTGGCAGGTTATTAGCTATGCGCCCATCCCTAGCAATAGCCAGTGGGGTTTATTTAAATGCTTGCAGCTGATGAGGCATGGTAGCAAAGAAGGGTCAGCTCCTCTCTCCCTTTCCTCATACTTGTTAAGGATCTCACGACGGGCCATGCTGATGCGAAAGACCTTGCCGGAGCGTGCTTGCCAGGACATCGACCAACAGATTCGCACCAACGTTCCACTCAGGATTTACCCTTGGCAAGATAAATGCTGGACCGAGTTCCACGCGGACTCATCGATGCTCATGATGCCACTTCTTCATGGCTCGATCATTGACGAGTGGGAAGGGAGGAGGGGGCCACCCACCATTACAAAAACAATACACTTCCGTGATGATACGTGTTTGTCACAGTAGGTCGCGTTTTTTGTCATGCATGTACATCCATGACGATTTTATGACAGAATCAAGATAGTCATACCTGTGCTGTCGTAGAAGTGTTCCATGACATTACCAAAATTATCATCACGGAAGTGTCCACTTCCATGACGATAAATCGCGCGTCACAGAAGTGCTTTCGCCAAGGGTGACCGACACGTGGCATCCACCGTAACGGAACGCCGTTAAGCTATCGGGTCGGATTTTTGATCCGATAAACCGTTAACAGCCCTGACCAATGGGAAATTTCCACGTGTAAATTTCTGATTGGCCAAAGGAAACACCTGTCAGCTCATCAGTGGGCCAGATGTCGCCCGTCCATTGGAGGAGACATGCCTATGATACGTCGACACATGGCTGGGCCCAACAGAGGCCCATATAGGTTAAAAAGGCCCGCCCAGTCAAAGGCCCGTAGAACTAGATCAGGTACTAGTGGGGCAGCCAATAATGGCCTGCTTAATAAAGGACCATTTACGGCCTGAAGCCAGATCTGGCCCGTTAATTGTTTGCCCAATATTTGGGCCCATTTACGACCCGAAGCCAGATCTAGCCCGTTAATTGTTCGCCCAATATTTGGGCCCATTTGCGGCCCGAAGCCAGATCTGGCCCGTTAATTGTTCGCCCAATATTTGGGCCCAACTACAGCCCAGTGACTTTCAGCCTGTTAGAGGCCTGATGTAGACATGGGCCCATTTCAGCCCGGTGTGACTTTCGGCCTGGGAATGGACCGTGCTGCCCATGGGCCATATATGGTCCGATGGGACATCGGGCCCACCAACGGCCCATGCTAAAGGTGGCAACAGTTAAGCCCAACGTGACTTTGGGCCTGTTAAAGGCATGTTGCGTAATTCGGCCCGTTGATGCCTGTGCTATGCTTTCAGCCTCTTAAAGGCCCATGATATCAGTGGGCCAACTAAGGCCCGAGATATGTTTTGGCCTGGTAATGGCCCGTGAGCTAACTGGGCCCAAAACGGCCCGGTCTACATTTCGGCCTGCTAAAGGTCCGTCGACGACTAGTGAAAATTGAGGCCCAACATGCATTTTGGCCTGCTAAAGGCCCGTGGTTTCATCTCGGCCGTAACAGGCGACTACAATATTCAGCCTGTTAATGGCCCAACGCTACCTGGGCCAAACTAAGCGCTGGGTCGACAAAAGGCCTAACTAAAATATAGGCCAGTGTAAGTTTGGGCCTGGCGCAAAGTGGGAGACTGAAGGAAATATGCCCTAGAGGCAATAATAAAGTTATTATTTATTTCCTTATGTCATGATAAATGTTTATTATTCATGCTAGAATTGTATTAACCGGAAACATAATACATGTGTGAATACATAGACAAACAGAGTGTCACTAGTATGCCTCTACTTGACTAGCTCGTTGATCAAAGATGGTTATGTTTCCTAACCATAGACATGAGTTGTCATTTGATTAACGGGATCACATCATTAGGAGAATGATGTGATTGACTTGACCCATTCCATTAGCATAGAACTTGATCGTTTAGTTTGTTGCTATTGCTTTCTTCATGACTTATACATGTTCCTATGACTATGAGATTATGCAACTCCTGTTTACCGGAGGAACACTTTTTGTGCCACCAAACGTCACAACGTAACTGGGTGATTATAAAGGTGCTCTACAGGTGTCTCCAAAGGTACTTGTTGGGTTGGCATATTTCGAGATTAGGATTTGTCACTCCGATTATCGGAGAGGTATCTCTGGGCCCTCTCGGTAATGCACATCACTTAAGCCTTGCAAGCATTGCAACTAATGAGTTAGTTGCAGGATGATGTATTACGGAATGAGTAAAGAGACTTGCCGATAACGAGATTGAACTAGGTATTGAGATACTGACGATCAAATCGCGGGCAAGTAACATACCGATGACAAAGGGAACAACGTATGTTGTTATGCAGTCTGACCGATAAAGATCTTCGTAGAATATGTGGGAGCCAATATGAGCATCCAGGTTCTGCTATTGGTTATTGACCGGAGACGTGTCTCGGTCATGTCTACATTGTTCTCGAACCCGTAGGGTCCGCACGCTTAAGGTTTCGATGATAGTTATATTATGAGTTTACGAGTTTTGATGTACCGAAGGAGTTCGGAGTCCCAGGTGAGATCGGGGACATGACGAGGAGTCTCAAAATGGTCGAGACGTAAAGATCGATACATTGGACGACTATATTCGGACATCGGAAAGGTTTCGAGTGATTCAGGTATTTTTCGGAGTACCGGAGAGTTACGGGAATACATATTGGGCCTTATTGGGCCATACGGGAAAGAAGGAAAAGGGCCTCAAGGGTGGCCGCACCCCTCCCCTTGGTCTGGTCCGAATTGGACTAGGGAAGGGGGACGCCCCCTTCTTTCCTTCTCCTTTTCCCTTCCCTTTCCTTCTCTCCTACTCCTACTACTTGGAAGGGATCCTAGTTCTACTAGGAAAGGGGGAATCCTACTCCCGGTGGGAGTAGGACTCCCCTAGGGCGCGCCATAGAGAGGGCCGGCCCCTCCCCTCCTCCACTCCTTTATATACGTGGCCAGGGGGCACCCCATAGACACAACAATTGATCCTTGAGATCTATTAGCCGTGTTCGGTGCCCTCCTCCACCATAATCCTCGATAATATTGTAGCGGTGCTTAGGCGAAGCCCTGCGACAGTAGAACATCAAGATTGTCACCAAGCCGTCGTGCTAACGGAACTCTTCCCCGACATTCTGCTGGATCGGAGTCTGGGGATCATCATCGAGCTGAACGTGTGCTAGAACTCGGAGGTGCCGTAGTTTCGGTGCTTGATTGGTCGGGCCGTGAAGACGTACGACCACATCAACCGTGTTGTGCTAACGCTTCCGCTTTCGGTCTACGAGGGTAGGTAGACAACACTCTCCCCTCTCGTTGCTATGCATCACAATGATCTTGCATGTGCGTAGGAATTTTTGAAATTACTACGTTCCCCAACATGAAGGCCCCAATCATTCAGGCCCAAGAAAGACATAGGCCGGCCCAATTGTGGCCCGCTAAAAACCTGGCCCATTAGAGTCGAATGTTTTGGTCCAGTCAACTACATCTATTTTTTTTCAAATAGCGAATGATGGCAGTAACTAGTAGGAATTAAGAACAAACCTACTCTATACAATAAAGAAATTACGGCATAGTAACTAAGAATAAACCTACACTATACAATAAAGGATTTAAGGTATATTACATCCACTGGGCATCGAAGTTCGCCAACAGTGATCATAAAGCGCAACGAAGAAGCAGATTACAAAAATTGGGCACCATTGCAGCGTAACAAAATAATACTGAACCGAGAATGCTTCAAAGACAGTTCAAGAAAGGTTAGCCTTGCGGCGGAACTACTGCGCAAGCTCCTGTGCAAGGCTGTGAGACCGGCCTAGCATGTCGGTCATAGCTTCTAGGTGTAGCTGTTTAGCGATGAGTTTCTCATTGGTGTTCTCCGCAATCTTTCTTAGAGATAGGACTTCAAGTCGAAGTTGAGTTGTAGAATGCCTTTCTGCTAGAACTTGGGACTGAAGAAGTCGAACTGATTCAGACAACGAATTCTGTGAGCTTGTCTGACTGTTAGTCTCAAGTAACTTGAACACTGCATCAAGACAAGACTTTGGGGTTGTCTCGCTATCTTCAAGATGTTTTGCCTTCTTTGCTGCAATATATGTTGGGTTTGTCTCACAGCCTTCAGCAGACTTGTGCATGCAATCAGGCATATCACCCTGAAACAAAGCAGAGAGATGACAGGTTTTGCACGTGTATAAACAAAGATGATAACTGTTTTGTCAATTCTATCCAATTTCAAATTAGAAAATAAAGAGTAAGTTCAAAATATCAATAGCATAATTTGGCATTGTTCTTAATGCGGGGAGCTTCACCACACTAATGGATTACCATGTCAACATAACAAGCATAGATAAAGGGTAAAGAAAATCATTATATCTATTTTGGATAATGTGCATGGCATGTTCTTCATATCATCAGCCACATCAGTAAGATAAAACAGGAGATGACAAGGTGCAAACATGGGCTGCTTCACCACACACTAGATTATAGATCCACAAAAAAAAGCATACATATAGGGAGTATTAAGTAATGTGCATGGTATGATAAAGGAATTTGGTTTTACAAGTAAAACTTAGAACTTATGGTTCTTACGAACATGCATTTTGGTAGAAACAGCAAACTAAACAGCAGTAAACGATAGGGAGTATGAGCAAATTAAACAGCAGTTGAGGATAAAGGCTTTAGAAGGACTGACTTACATTAACAGTTAACACTAGCTTTATAAGGCTTTAGAAGGATAACTCAAGAATTTCAGCACATAATCTTCTTCATAAGCATTGCATGTACTCTACATTTTGTAGAGAGTAATTATAGATATGATAATACTGGAAGGGATAGAGGATAATGAAGATAAGATGCAGATTGATGCTACATAATCAACTACCTATCCCTGGAAGTACAAGCGTTATAGGACAAAATGTACTGACAAGAGCAATGGGCTACACTTTTGCACTGGCATTGTCTGTGTATTCTATTTGTTGGTAAGATTAAATATAGATCTGATCTTTTTTAGTAAATGGTGGCGAGGGAGATAAGATGCAGAATGCTAAAAAATGAACCAATCCCTCTTCCCATAATACAAGAGTGTTTTGAACACTGGTGTACTGTACAAAACGTTCTTATATTATGGGACGGAGGGAATAGCTGCTAATGTAAGTACAGTGATAGACCATGTTCAGTACTTACAAGAGGACTACAGAGCTAAACCTCTTCAAAAGCATTGGGTTAATTCTAAATTTATGTAAGAGTCCATACGGATCTTATAATATCCACCAAATGGACGATTACGAGGCTAACATGTGCAGTGATGCTACATAATCAAACAGCTATGAAAGTAAGTATGGTCATACAGTGCAAGAGGTACTCACAAGAGCAATCCAGTGTGCAGTATAGTTGCGAGATTCTGTGGTCCCTTGAGAACGAATGTTCTTCTGCTAATAGTTTTCGTACAAGTGAGACATTAAGGCAAATGCAGAAATGTAGTTCAAATTGTGATGTGATATCATAGATAGTACCTTACGCTCCAGCCGAGACCAATGTGTAACAAGATTATTCCAGTCACCGTGGGATAAATGTAGCACCAGAGACTTTACAGAAATTTTGTTCAGAGGCTTGCCATCGAAGTGCGCTTGCCTCGGGTAGGAACGACACTTCATCAACGAGTGCTTGAAAAGTGCAACCAACCCTTGCTCGTCATCACAATCCAGTTTGCTCGTCGCCTATTTAAAAGAATGAAATCTTGTGTCTTCTGTCAGCATAAACATATGCAATAATGACCATGAATAACATTAGTACATTACTTACGCGTAAGTTACGGAGGAATACTAGAAATTGTTCTGTGTCTGCGGTATAATCTTTCCATGAAGGAAAGATGTGCACAAAGTTGCTGACAACACCATAAGCTTTGTCTTCTAAACTGGGAAGAAATGGAACAGGGGTCCTATTTGCTGCAATTGGGGCTCTCTCTGGTTCGAAAAGGGATTTGGCAACTGGATTTGGTGTACTCTTTGCTGGAATGGGGGTTTTGTGTCATACAGCTGGTGCTATGTCAACTGGCATAATCATATTGTTTGCTGCAGTTGGGGTCTGCTGAGTTGGGGCATCAGAAATGACCAGTGTAGTAGGGCTAGAGTCTGCTAGAGTTGGGGTATTTTGTGGGTCAGGTGATATTGCAACTACACCTAATGGGCTATTTGATTTATCAGGTGCCACTACCTTTTCCAAATACTTTGCTTGTGCTCCTCCACGATCAGCAATCACCCTCTTCCTTTTGAACGTCTGATACACAAGACCATGTTTGTAGTCCTTGTACATCATGTTGCATTTTGTGTTTTTTGTGCTTGCATCATTTAGTGTTTATAATATGAACTACTTTGGATCATTAGCTGGTTTTCAAAGTGCATGTAGCTTCACATTTCTCAAGTTATGTTGATTTCCAGAGTGCAAGTGCCTTCGTATTTTTTAAGTTAAATGTTCACCCTGGTAACTTGAATTCGTGGATCAGCCACTTCACACAAATCATACACGAATGCCAGTACGAATTAAATGAAATGCAGGGACTTACGCTAGCTCGTTGTACAGGCTCACTACAGCTCTGCTTGCGCTTGGGATATTCCATGTACAAGTCCATGTTACCACTTGCTTGGATGTGCAGGTATTTTGCTCCTTGCATCCCCCTCTGCATTTTTGACACGACGAATGGTTGATCAAATAAGAGGAATCGACCTTGATGTTGTACCGGAGGACAGATACTTACAAGGTTATATGGGTGTGCAGGATGTGTACCAGATCCCGTAGCGCCGTCATGCTTCACAAAAAATGGATTTGCTTGTTTCAGATGATATCTCTAGAAGAAATAAGAGTTAAAGTCAGAGTTGCATAGGCGTGTAAGCTAAGAGAGCAGTGAAAGGATATCCAAACATCGTCGGAACAGTGCACAAGGGAGTGATGTGTGGATACCTAGTTCGGGCCGGTGTTTGGGCATGCTCGCCTAGCTAGAGTGCGGGTCACTTCAGAGTGGTTGAGGGTGATGCGCTGGCGTTGGCCGGCCGCGCACGGATGCAGATCTTGAGTGGCAGCGGAGCGCTATGATGCGGTGGACGAGACCGTTGGTGAAGCCCCAACGGCCTCGGGGGGGGGGGCGGAGGTGCGACGATGTGCTCGGTGAAGTAGTCCCGGTGAGCTGGGAGACGGCGTCGGTGAAGCGCACCTGATGCGGTGGAACTCGCTGTCTGTGAGGCACGTCGGTTGTGGCGGCCGACATTGTCGGTGGACCACCCAGTACGGTGGACGAGGGTGTAGATGAGGTAGCTCTGGTGCGGTGGTGAAGCGCGACCGTCGTCTTCGTCGTCGTCGTCCGACATAGAGGTGGGGAACGGTGTGGAAAGAGATGAGACAAGGGGTGATTCGAGGGTTGGCGGCGAATTAGGGATTTGAGCAAAATCTGGGCGCGGAAGGGGACGGTGGCGAAGAGAGATTTTGCAGGGCTGGAATTGGGGCCACCAGATATTTCAATCCGAAACATGGAAGCGCGAACTTAGATTGTCGTCGTCCTTTTTGGGGGGAAGGGGTGGCTGGGTGCTATGCGTCCGTCCGACACATGCGACCACCCCGACAGGACTATGCTTCGGTGCCTTAAGGCACCTACCTTTGTGTCCATGACATGTGGGACCAACAGGTGGTTTGCCCACATGTCAGTGACCCAAAGCCAGTTGCCTTTAAGGCACTGAAGCAGCGTCCACCCCGACACGACCCTGGTCTGCCTGGTGCACCTACATTTGAGAATTCAAACGAATCTTCTTTCATTTGCAAACAAATCTATATGTATTACCATGCCCGTGTTTTCCTTGCAATAATTAGTCATTCGAAACGAGATACTCCATCCGTTCACTTTTGTAAGTTGTTTCAGACAACTTAAAATGAACTGTTTTGCACATTGTCTGAAATGTCTTCAAGGTCTTATAAAAGTGAACATAGGAAGTACTATAAATTAATTAATGAGGAGTTATTTGAAAAAAAAACTAAACGGTACCCATGCTAACGTGGACTAGGGTGTGTGTCACATAATTAGTTATTTGAATTAGAGTGTGTGTCACGTAGTTAGTTATTTGAATTAGAGTGTGTGTCACGTAGCGATCTCCAATTCTAACGTGGATTTCGCATTTCACTATATCCACGCTACTTTTTAATACAAATTCATATGTATATGATGAACACCATGGTAGTGAGAAAACTTTTGGATGGATTCAAACATATGACCTACAAAATAGCATAACAAACTGAGTCAATGTCAACTTTTCGAAACTTAGTATGGCACGAATTCGAAATAATTACCCGTGTGCCTGGTCCTCGGTTCAAATCTTACAATGTACACCGAATTGAAACATCGATATTAAGACTCGTACTATGTACATTCAAATGTTGTTTTTAGCCCCCCCCCCGCACAAACGCTACATACTTCCTGTATCGGTCAATCTTCCTCTCCTAACCACCTTAGGAAGCTATCGGTTTCCAACACACGTTCATTCTTTCTCTCCATGTTTCGATCTCTAAGTCTCTCAGCTACACAACCCCTTTTTCCACTCTGTTACTAAATGTATTTACCTCACACACCGGCCATTGCACCCCATGCCGAGCTCTCTCTCTCCCCCCTCTCCCTCTCATCCTCTCACGCTAAATACATGCATTGCCTGTCTAGCCCCCCAACCTCTCATGCGCACGCACACGTTGTATATCTAGGTCACTCCCTCGAGACTGTCTCACTCTTTCTTCCGCACGGCGGGCCACACTCGCTCAATATCTCTCTCTTTATTTGAGTCTTGTTTAACCTTGTTTTCTTTCACACACAAATGATATATCTCCCTGTTCGGGCCTCGATCGACACACTCTATACTCTCTCATGCAGATTGTCTATCTAGGTCAGTCCATCCAAGCCACCGCCACTGTTTCGGCCTCATGGTGGGCCACGCTCACGCAATCTCTCTCTCTCTATCTCTCTCTCTCTCCGTATGTCTCGATTGACCTCGCTCTTTCTCGGACAAAAACGATATATCACCATGTTTGAGCCCAATTCGACCTATTCACATTGTATACTCTCTCACGCACATCGTCTTTCTAGGTCACTCTCTCCAACCCGTCTCACTCTTTCGATCGCACGGCGACCCTATGTGATCGGTTCACCTTGCTTCCTCCCACACACAAAATATATCTACACGTCTATGACTGGACCATCTCTCAAGCTCTATCTTACAGCCCTCACCCTTGCCAAAAAGCTCAATCAGACAATATCTCTCCAGAGCATATATATTTGTTCAATGAATGTCGGATCACACTTTGTCTGTCTATCTATATGTCTCTCGATTGACCTCGCTTTCTCACACCGTATCTTCCACATGTTGAAGCTACTACCTCTCCATCCTCGCAAAGTCGGAGCTATTTACATTGCGAGGGGCACTCCAACCTTGGATTAATTTGTGTAGGCATTTATTCCGGCCGGTTTAGATTATATTTTCATAGCATTCGGCCCACAACTACTCCAAACACCGTTGCAACCCACGCAACTCCCCTAGTTGATTTCCCTCTGGCTCGGTCATCGCTCTCTCGCACGTCCTTTCTCACCTTCAACGTCGCACCATGGTATTATTGAAAAAACTATGTTGTTCTCTTTAATTATTATAAATAAGCTACAAAACTACAGACCGATAGTCGACTTGGAATGGAAAAAATTTCGACCCACAAATTAAAGTGCTACAAACTACACATCGAGGGGCCCACATGTCATGAAACAAATTTGGACCCATATACAAATTAAAAAATAAAGGACGAGGATCGAACATGCGACCGGGCCTTCAAGCCGCACGTCAATAGGCAACATACGTAGAATAGCAATGTTTGTTGTACCCCCTTTGTTCACATAATGTGTTTATATTACCACAGCCCAATTAATGGATAACATGTAATATTATTTTTAGTACTATTCGCCTTCACTTACTGGTGGGTTCCATGTGTGCTCTCTCTCTCCTCCCCTTCTGCGTTTAGACGCACGGGCAAACAGGAAGAACTCACGGGCGATGTTGCCGTTGACCATATCTGGACGCGTTCACAAGTCACGGCACCCGTTTCACGTACTAGCAACACTAGTCAGTGTGTACGTGCAATGCACGTTAATTTGGAAGTATATTAAGTGCATGCGGATATTAACTACTAGGATATTATTTGCGTGTTGTCATGTGATTAGCACTATTTCTGGCATGAAATTAACTGCACGCTAAACGTGTTGAGCGCTCGACATTGAAGCAGTCTAGGTCATTGGATGACAAGGAATACATGTGGATTGATGACGTTTTATATTTAATTTGATACGGCTCTAGCAGAACATTCAATCGATCAAACCATACATTTCGTTCAGTCTGACTCTGACTTTAAATTATACGATGATTGATATAAAATAAAAGGAAATGGTAAACGTTCGGATTTTAAGCATGGCAATCCGAACGTTTCTCATGGCAAATTTAGATTACGCGGCAGCGGCGGGGGCGTCTCACGGTGGGAAGCGGCTCCTCTGCCATGCTCTTTGTGTCATCGGGCCACTGACCGACGGCGACGGCGGCGTCTTGCACCGTTGTTGGCGTACTCATGGACATTGGCCTAGCTTCAAGGAAGGTCAAAATGTTCTAGACTTCAGAGCGAGTCAACTAGTGGGAGGAGGCGACTGGCGTTGGTGCAAGGAAGCGGTCGACGGCGACCATCCATGCTGCTGAGGGGGGCACTGGCACCCGTGTGGGGACAGGCGCTGTCAACGGCGCGGCGGAGACATTCGTGTGCAGGGGTACCGGCACAGGCGCGCATGTTAGTGCACGCGTAGGCGCATACGCTGGCAGGTGCACGGGCACCGGCACGGGCGTGTGCGTCAGTGCACGTGCAGGCGCATGCACTGGCAGGTGCACGGGCGCATGAAAGTCGGCGGGGACCTCGTGGAACCCCATGGGATCAAGCTCGGCAACAATGTGCGGCTCCCAGCCCATCAATGCCACGGGGATGGGCGCTGGCGCAGTCGGGGCGATGGGAGCCGAAACGGGAGCGGGGACAGGCGCGGCATCTTCCCGCAAGGCCAGTTCAAGCTCGTCCCAAAGCGCCTTATGTTCTTGAGAATCCGGCTGGGTGTCTTCCTCAAGAAACTGGAACACTAAGGGCAGACCATCGTGATGCGGCATGGCGTACGTTTAGGTCAGGCTGGTTGGAGGTAGGCGACAGGAGAATCGGAGAGGAAGAGAGAGGATTGTAGCGATACCAGGTAGTGCGGGGTTGATTTTAAAGTGCGGCACCGGCGACATTAAAAGTCGGAGCAGTTGGGACGACGGTGG
The DNA here is from genome assembly GCF_003073215.2 of Triticum urartu. Lineage (NCBI taxonomy): Eukaryota > Viridiplantae > Streptophyta > Magnoliopsida > Poales > Poaceae > Triticum > Triticum urartu. The sequence continues at coordinate 279,591,346 of NC_053024.1, read as the reverse complement.
GTGGCGGAGCCTGGTCAAAGGGCTTGCCTCCCGGTGAGCCTGCACAGCGATCTGCTCGCACGCCTCCCTGACAGTCGGCGCAATGGTCTGCTCGCACGCCACCCGTCGACTCACATGCTTGCTCGGACGGCACCTGCCGATGAGAAGCGGGGACTCGTGGCGGCACGTAAATGCCCACCGTTTCAATATGAAAGCGTTCGCCTTAACGTGACAGGCCTTTGTTCCAAAATACCTTGGCTCTTCATTTGTGCAACTTGTCATAAGCAACTTGTCTCAAATTGAAGAAAAAACTTACGAAGTAATATTTGTGCCATATCACGTGACCATGCTTAGTTTCAAGAATTTATGCTCACTTTTGGATTTTCTGAAATTTAAGATCCATGATTCGAAACAATATCATAACCTGCATCATGCAATAAATTTTCAAATCGTACATCTGTCCTGTTGTATTTCTTAAGAAAGGATTTGGTCAAACATTTTGCTTAGTTAGACTTCAGACAAGTATATATGCAGAGTCAAAGGATAATCCCTCCGTACCAGTGCATTGCCTGATATATTTACTCAAGTACTAGGCACGAACAAATGGGCCCAATTCTGTGCTCATCCTGGTGTAGTAGTAGTAGTACTAGGCAATGCAGTTGATGGGTGACCTTGACGAGCGGTGACCGAGGGAATTGAACCGTGCTCGGCACGGTAGGTAACGTTGTCTAGTTACTAAAGCACCCCTCTGTTGTTCATCGGTAGTCATTATGGACCTGGGACATGAGGGGAATTTCCTAGGGCTAGAATTCTGGCCGCCAGATATTTTGACTTGAAACGCTGAGGCTCGACTGGTTGGGGTTGCCTAATGTGCGTACCACGCACGCCACCGAAGGACACTAGCCCAATTTTTTTAGGATCAACACGAGCCAAGATCTGGCTGGTACGCCATTGGGTACTACCATTCGAGAATACAAAAGGAACCTTTTAAATTGCCGAATGAATCTATGTGTATTACAATACCAGTATTTTCCTCACAAATACTAATCTCAACGTGGTAATTGATTTATGACGAGTTGTTGAATTAGAGTGAGTTTGTGATATAGTGATCTCAACGTGGATTTCACATTTCATGGTATCCCTAGTAAGTTTTCCAATGCAAATTCAAATTTAAAAGATGAACAATATGGAGGTCATAAAACTTTGTATGTATCAAGCATATGACCACACACACACACAAAGAGACACACATGCACGAACACAACAACAATCCAATAAGTATAGTGCATCTATTTTTCCAAACCATGCATGTATGACACGAATTCAAAAATACTCCTTCTATTCCTAAATATTAGTCTTTTAGAGAGCTCAACAAGTGACTACATATGGAGCAAAATGAGTGAATCTAGACTCTAAAATATGTCTATATACATCCGTATGTGCCAGTCCATTTGAAGCCTCTAAAAAGACTAATATTTAGGAACGAAGGGAGTAAAATGTAATACACCCATGGTCCTCAGTTCAATATTTAAAATGAACATGAAACTGAAACATGAATATTAAGTCTAGTACTATAGTACATGCAAATGTTGTGCTTAGGCGGAGCTATGATTGTCGGGGGTCAACCCCTCGACCTTAGATAAAATTGTGGAGCTCTATTTAGGGTTGTTTAGATTATATTTGTCCCCACCCTCCCAACCACCGATTGGTTGTGCACCCCCACCCCTCCTCCCCGGGAGAATATCATGTGCCCCCATACCTTAGATGCTATATGCCGATACGAGTTGCTTGGAGCTTGTAGATCTGAGATATAGCAGCTGACATGATGTGTCTTAATATTTTTGCAGGAAACCTTGATGAGTTTGAGAATTGCACATAATTTCTACAAAAACTACTTAGATGCCCTTTGATCCCATATCCAACGACCTCGAAGCTCGTATCACCATAGCATCTAAGATGAAGGAGGACATCATATTCTCCTGTATGTAAGAATATCATGTGCTACCACACCTTAGATGCTTTGGTGATACAAGCTCTTCGGAGGCGTTGGATTTGTGACCCAACACCTCCTCGGTGGTTCGAATGGTTTTTTGCAGAAAAGCCCCAAAAGAGTTGGGCCACTACTTACAAGCACAAAGACTGCTCAGATGCCATTGGATCTCAGATCAAACGACCTCCAAGCTCGTATCACCGTAGCATCTAAGCTGCGATAGCACCTTATGTTTTCTCGCACGGGAGAGTATGAGGTGCTCCCGCACCATAGATTCTCTGGTGATACGAGTTCACTGAGATCTAACGGCCCATAGTAGGAGGTTTGAATGTTTTTGCAATATACGGCTGGTAGAGTTTGGGAAATGCGCAGAAAGTACAAGTACTACGCATGTGCCATCTGATCACTGATCATATGACCTAGATGCTCATATCACTGTAGTGGGTAATTAAGCTACAGGGAGCACCTAATATGAGCACCGGGGAGCTGTTGGATCGAAGATGCAGCAGCACACACAAGGCCTGAATGTTTTATTTGCAAAAAACCTTTGGAGAGTTTGGAAATTGCGCATAATTACAAAGACTACTCCCAAGCCATTGGATCTCACTTCCAACGGTGTAAAACCTCGTATCACCATAGTATCTAAGCTGCGGGGTGGATGTGATATTCTATGCCGCTGTCATTTTTGTTCGTAAACTTGCAAAAAACGTGTAACTCGTGCCGTTACTTGTCTAACCGCGCAAAGTGTTTGTTCAAAAAAACCATCCTACACTGAAATATCGGAACAACACACGGGGGTCCCACTTGTCATTAATCAAATTTGGACCTAAAACTAACAAATCTGAAAGACGAGATTCGAACTAGCAACCTGGACTACAAAGCGTAAGTCGATAGCCTGAAAAAACGAACGATTGTTGGCTTTGTCCCATAACTTGATTTTATACAGTACTTGCGTTGAGTAGAGTAGAGGGAGTGCCTCATCAACACGTGCATGACCGTTGTCTCACTTACTGGTGGGTCCCAGGTCTGCGATCTCAATCTCTCTTCTCTCCATCGTCTAACCTTTGCACGGGCACACACGAAGAGCGGCGCTAGCTTGCCGTGGTGTTATTCAACTAAAAAAAGAAGCTTGGAAAATAGAAGAATCGCCTAGAAGAAGAGATGTTGTGGCTAGTCGAGACGGAGCTAACCCATCTATCCTCCGTGCCACGTTTGCATGATGAAGCCGTGTGGCTAGTGGGGTGTTTTCGACCGACTGTCTGGGTCCCGAGGTCGAACCATAGGTACTACGTCTGATATAGTATATTTTTACACGCACATTTTTCCTCCATGCCGAGACGTGGCACACCCTACCGCGCATATATTCTACCTGTCTCGGTCTTCCCAGGTGGTGCACTAATATATTCTTCCTGACGTGGGACTCCCTACTGTGCGTTTTCTGGGTCCTCCTCGGTCGTAGCACCGAAGCAAGTAAATGAGTCGTCAAATCACGAAAGACCACCTTTCCCGCCGAGTACATCAGTGAAGCACGGTGGCTAGCTAGTTGGGCTAGTTCGACCGATTAGCTAGGTCGCCGCCACATTTGTTTTTTCACCCTTTTTTTATCTACTTGCCGGCAGGTAAATTTAAATATCCACCACGGCGTTGCTCTAGTGTTTGGGTGCGGCAGGATTTTTAATTTTTTGATTGACGGGAGCAAGCGCGGTAGGATTTTTAATTTCTTGATTGACGGGAGCAGGCGCGGCAGCAATTAGTGACGATGAGTCCACCTGTAAAAACCCACTGCTCCCTGATGTGAGAAGTCGTCGACTGGTGTTTTACCATGGTGAAAACCAAAAGATTCCCCGCTCCCTCTGCCTTCCCGTAGATTGCATTTGCCTTTCAGCTATTTCACCCCCTTTGCTTCCTCTCCCCATTGCTTCTACCTGGTGCCATGGCGGCATAGCAGATCACGGAGTTCGAGGTGAGGCACCTGACACTGGCTCCCATGGACCGGGAGCGGGCTTTGTGGGCGGTTGCACCCTGCATCACCAACGTCCTGTGCCTCGAGAAGCAGAGGGACTTCGGTGGTGTTTAGGCGCCCTCTGCATGGGCATGTCCATGTCTCGGCGCAACATGACCGTTGGATCAAACTCAGATGGTGCAGATCAGTCACTGTAGCACAAAGCGTGTGGGCGTGTTTGGTTGCATTCTCATCTCAATATAGTTGTTTCCTCTTCGTGTATTTTTGTCAACCTACTAGTGTGGACTCATGCACCCTTCATGCACTCTGCCAAACACCCAAAAGTGGGTTGAGAAGGGAACTTTTGCTCCCATCCCGTGCACCCTTCATACACCCTGCCTACCACTATTCGTGCTTCATATGGTTCATGTTTCATGGAGTACTGTAGCACCGTACTCTCCGTGCGCTGTGGACCTAGTTCTGTTAACATTGATCTCACCGTTCATTCTCGACCGGACAGTTGAAAAAGCGTTACTATGTTACATATAGGAGTAGTTGACATGCGCACAACATCATTTGTTATTGTCATCTCTTACTACACTAGCAACGAGATTGTGTAGTACTGACGTATGAACCACTACACATGCCTAGTAGTAGGAGCACTGTGTATGTTCAAGTGGCTGCCGTGTTTCGCACTCCTCCGTCGTAAGAGTGGAAACGCTTGCTGTAATCATTTTTTTCTTCAGAAAAACTATGGACACGCTCTACCATGCAGATCCTCCTCCGACCATGCACTAAATTACTCACTTTCGCCGACGTGTGGGACAGCCAGCACCTGGGTCCACCAGCCATGCACTAAATTAGCCCGTAGTAGAGTGACGGTAGACTACCCCAATCGAACCACCATAGTAATGCCCAATAAGCCGTCAAATCACAAAACCCCATCCTTTCCAGCAGTAAGTTGGACAGACGAAGCAACCATCATTTCACATTTCTCTCTCAGCTTCCTCTCTTGAAGAAAACCCCCACTCGCTTCGCTTCTCCCTCATCTCGTTCCTCCTTTCACTCTTCTCTCTCAGCTTCCTATCTTGGATGGACGCCGGAGCACCGGCCGACATGATGTCTATGGCTCTGGCCAAAACCGTCGAGGCTCATGGTACGGAGAAGCGCAAGCACCCCGCCAAGACTACTGCAGACAAGCTCAAAGCCATTGCCCTGTCCAAGCCCCCCTCTCCGGGATCCCTCATTAAGCAAGTCTAGGTAATGTCTCTTGTTGACGATCTTTTTCTCGATCTTGATCGTGTTTTTTCATCTAACACGCAGTACTAGTACTGGTAGTACAACTTTCTAGGTGATCTTGCATGTGATTTTAGTGTGCCAAATGACGGTTCTAAATTCCTATTTTGACCAAAACATGCGAGAGGTTGACACTGATTTCTTATAGATTACTTTCAACTAATCCCTCTATCCCAAATTTCTTGTCTTAGATTTGTCTAGATACAGATGTATCTAATACTAAAATGTGACTTGATACATCCGTATCTAGACAAATCTAAGACAAGAATTGTGGGACGGAGGGAGTACTTTATGAACATCAATGCTACCTTTTAAGAGGGTATATTTGCCTCAGTAACTTGTGTTATGGATATTGCATGTAATCCCTCTGCTCTCATGCCTTTGAAGACATGTTCTAGTGTCTTTGTTCACTCATTTCTGTGCGTATATGTAGTCATATATGGAGTATAATATCGAAAATCATCTTATATTTCTGAATGGAGGTAGTAATAAAATATGGTTTCTGTCTTAATTAGAACCAGGTCCGCGGTGCAGATGAAGTTCTCAAAGTCATGCCATGTGAACTGGAAGACCTGATGATGAGTTCTATTGCTGAACTATCCAGCTGTTGTGTCCTTGTCGCCATGTGTCCTGAACTAGTGTTTCCCTGTAGCATTGTTGTCAGGCGTGTTCTCGAGGCTGTACTTGACCACAACAATTTCTTGGCTGTGCCTTCAATTACGAAGGGTGTGGTTCTTGTAAAGCTTCCCAACAAATATGATGCGGCCTGTCTTCATCATCATGTTTATGAGTGGAAAGACCACTATGTTAGCTTCTCCAAGGTTGACAAGATGGTGATGGTGCATGTAGACATCTCACACGAAGTCCATGGCCTAGTCAGTTATGCGGGGTTCATCCCGTAGGTCGGTGGCAAGAAATAGTCTGCAGAGTTTAGTTAGTGCAACTTTGCTTGTCTGTAGTAAGTACTATTGTTCAGTACTTGATTTGTGTTTGTGAACCCTGCATTGTTTATTAGTACTACCGCTTTTGGTGTGTGGTCAGTCCTGAGAACGGTCTATGTTAATGTCTGTCCACTCAATTCAGTCTGTATATTTTGAAGTATCCAGGTCATATTTTTTGTGAGGACGGTTTATCAATTATGGTTACACTCCAATATCTGTATGCATTGTAGGGTTTATCGCACCCACCAGGATTTCCGGTCCCATGGATGTTCGGTCCATACGATTTGTCACGACCTTTGGACTGTCCTGCTTGTGGGAGTAGGCGGGACCCCTGCATGCCACGCGTAGTTGGACGATCAATCTTCTATTTAGTACTTCAACATAGTAATTTCCTGGTAAGGATTCACTCGTGTCACATCAAGTAAATCTTATTGATTTACTGTCTAAATCTTATTGATTTAATGTCATGTTTTCTTTCTTTTCCTGCAATTTTATGATGCAGGTTTTGTCATGTGACATTCATTACAGAATAAACCGTTTGGTTTGCTCTACGATGGCTATTTTTGCAGGTTTCACTTCTTATGTCGTGTCAGTAACGAAGGCACTGTCCATCACATATATTACTGGAAAAAATTGGATCAGTTTGTTGTCTGAGTACAAGCTAAATCCCTATGATGAACTGCAGTTTGGTTTAACAAAAATGCCACAATTAGTACTTCTCGCTTCTAAAAGAAATGAAGAAAAAAACTGGATCACGGTCACGGATCCTAGTCAAGTTAGAAAGCTAATCATAGCAGACCAGACACGATCGCCGCTGTCTCGCACAGATCGAGCACTGGCAGTTGCTCTAGCACTGACAGTGGCAGCAACTCAGTCTGGTCCAGCTGAGGATTTGGCACCGACCGCGTCAGCGGATCAGTCTGATCTACCGAAGGATCGGGCATCGACACCGGCACCTGCTCCGACACCGGCACCAGCTCTTCAAGGAGCACCATCTCTGGCAGTAGCAGTGGCTTCGGCACCTGCACCAACACTTGCACTTGCATCTGCTCCGGCCCGTGCAGTTGCACCGGCAACAGACTGGGCTACAGTTCGCACTTCATATACCAAAGTCCTCACAAAAACCGACATGTCCACCTTCTTGGTAAGCATTGGCTGCCCAAGTGCTTCGTTCTTTTTTTTCCATGTTGTTTCACATGATTCACTGTGTTGATCTAACTGTTTTGGTATGTCTTCTTGTTTGCAAACAGAAAATTCCTAGAGCAATGAGGGAGTCGTTCAACAATCCGGGCGACCGCGGCCAAGTTTCTCTTACCATGCGCAGCCTTGGTGTGAATGAACCTGCTCAATATACCGTAAGTACAAAGGATGGTCGCATGATGATTGATGCTAAAGGATGGTCAAGGTTCAAACTAAATCATATCTTGCGGTAGGGGATGATGTCAAAATCGAACTTTCTCGGCAAGGAGAGCTGGTCCAAATCAACTTTGAAATTCTTCTGTAGCAGCACGCAACTGCCGAACTGATCTATCCTCCGAGCGATTTTGATGTAATAATCTGGCATGGTGAAACAAGTGTCCTGTGTGTGTAAGTAGTACGACAGTATTATTTATCACATGGTATATCATTGATAGAATTGCAACTCCGATTCCTGGTTAGGAACTGTCGTTCAATTTCATTCCAACAGCTGTCGTGCTTTATTCAATCTTGTGTATTCGCCTTGCGACAACATCTAAAACCAGCGCCGTACCGATCGCTTGCAATATGAAAAGCGCTCAGGTAGAACACATGGGCCCCCAAACATGCAGGGTTGGCCTGCGGCCCAAAGTCCAGAACCGTGAGCCTATTTGAGTATTATATTCTCAGCTGAACCCCCATAAAAAAAGCTGAATCCCCATAATGCCCGTGCATTGCAGAGGGGTATATTTCTTGGCAAGGTGAGCCTGTGATATAAAAGATTTGTACATTTATTTACAGAGGGAGTATCTCTCTGTCAAAAAATATATTTATGTGTAACTAGTTACTCCTGTCTTTCTACTTCCTTTAGCTGATATGTGGGGCAACCGACAATGGGGTCCACATGCCGTATGCACAAATTAGAGTGCACAACTTCACGGTAGACACATCCCAGTCGTTGCACCGCAGTAATGCTCAATGAGCTGTCAAATGACAACCCCCCCATTCCAGCTTTAGCAGTAAGCTGGACGGACAAAGCGGCAATGTTTCACTGGGCCTGAATCCCCTTCTCCCTCGTCTGCTTGTTCAGAGAAAACCCCCTCTCGGCGATTGCATAGGGTTTTCTCATGGAGAACCAGTTACGAATTCTTCATCCATCCCCGATAAATCCATGTCCCTTGGTCGCAGGTAATGCTAGGATGGCAGCCACTGCCGTTGATGCATTTTTCTTCCTACTGAATCTAGTGTGTTTCATTTGCAGTGCCCAAAGTGCGAGTACCCTACATGTTTCTGCGCCCTCGGCGAGACGCCGCACTTGTTCCTTCTCATCCTCACACAGCATTTTGAAACGCGCATAGTATGTTCCTAGAATCCTCTTTTCTATCCGGGAGGGTGGGGTTTTTTTGAACATGATGTGTTCTCATATTATTTTTCCTGTAGTGTATTATTTTCTCTGCCAGAACACATGTACTCAAGATGCTCGGCCTTGCCATAACTGAATACACTAGTTTAATGGTCACAGTGAAGACAAGCCATGGATATAAGTTCCAAGTTGGGTTCATGAACCAAGAAGATCGCTGCTTTTTTTATGGCCGAACTTGGATAAACTTTCTCAAGTGTTACAGACTGAAAGTTGGCGCACGAATGTTGATGGAAATAGCAGAACCTGGTCTCATCTTCACTACGATCTTCCACCCCGACGTCGTTCCAATTGTTCATCCATGTTAGTTTTGTATCTGGTTCTTGCTTATTGCCTCGATTACTTCTTAATCCACCTATTCTGTCTAACTAATCACAATTTAACTTTAGAAGTAGCAATGAATCTCTCACGAAGATGCTACTTCTAACTAATATTTTTATTATAATTGGTGGCACGTGTAGGTTTTTTCAGAGTTAAGCAGTCTGCTCGTTTGTTACTCTGTAATAACTCGGCTGTTACTAATGGCACTAAAGTTGACTGGATCAACATCCACAAGTTCCTACACTTTATTGATCGTCTTGAGGTCCTTGTGGGGCGTTTCAATGGTGGAAGGCCACGTGGGATATGTGTGCCAGTGTTGCACTCGTTGAACAGGTCCAACTGTGTCGAGAAACTTATGGTACGAGCTGTTTTCTGTTATATATGTTGTTCATAAACTATTGCTTATACACAGTTTTACAGCTGTGATCTTCTTGAAACAGGAACTGCCGAGTTCTATTGTTCCTATACAGATGCCTGACCATGGTCGGGTCAGACTTGCGCTTGGTCACAACATGATGTTTATGTCGACCTACTCAATTCCCCGTGGAGGTGAAAAAAATACTTATTCATGGGTGGTCTCAAATAATGAAGGCTCGTCCATCTTCGAGAATAGGACATAAGATTATGTTCATGTTTTTCCATGGCTCTAAAGCGAATATCTTGTTTATTGACCACATTGCGAGATGAAGCCGCTTTCAGAAGGTTGTCGATGGGCGGGGTGGCGCATGGGCCTTGTCCTGGGGCTTGGCGGCCTCACCCTTGGTTAACTGTAGGCAAAGTAGCACTGTTTGAGGCGTGCTTTGTACGGTTGAACCTGTATAAGCACTCATATTGCTTTCAGCTTTGGTTGTTAAGTGCCCCTGCTGGTTTCAGTTAAGGTTGTAAAGTACTCCTGCTGCTTTTATAGTCTGTCGTGTTTCTTCAGTCCTGTCTTCCTCCGGCCGCCAAAACCAAACTAGCACCGGCGGGGCCGCCTGCTTCCGCCTCCCACGGCTGGTTGCGCCACAGCGCACGCATCTCCGCCCCACCGTCTCCTAAATCGTTAATGTCGAAGTCCTCCGCGCGCTTTGGTGCGCTCGCCGTGGCGCCGCCCTCTCGCGTTGTCAACATGGTCAACAAACAACAGGAATCGGCAGAAGTACGTGGAGAGGATGACAGTAGGGGCCTTCCATGTCAGCGTATGGAAAAATAACATGCTTCCTCCTAGTGTTTTCCTGACATCTGGGACCCACGACATTGTGAGCGTATATAGTCAATAGACAAGAGAACATCACAAGATCGGCTGACACCTGGGACATAGCTACTCGAGCAGTATTTTTTGTTTGGTATTGTTGAGACGGAGCAGGGTTTGAACTGGGCTGTGGCCCATCTAGCCCAGGCTTATATTTTATGTTCACCATGTGACCAGCCCAGCTATTTTTTCTTTGTCAAAATGAGCCCAGTTTATTTTTTCTAAAGAATACCCAATCCAGGCCTACTTATTTTTCTACGCCCTGATGGGCTGCAACTCTTTCAAGACGCCTGCAAATCTTGAAAGTAATATGAAATGGGTTGTAAATATAAAAACAGATGACAAATTGGCAATTATTTTATAATTTCTGAATTTTTTCACATTTTCATATTCCTATTTCACTGGGCATTAACATAATTTAAATATCTTCAAAGTACTTTAAATCTGGGTGTGGCGTACCGCAAAACGGGACTCCACGGGATACTGTTCATCTCCACCGTCGACCTCCTCCAGCCTCCATGGGCTACCGTCGACCTCCTCCAGCCTCCACGGGCTCCTGCTCATCCAGCCTCCACCGGCTACTGTTCAACCACCCCTCCACGGGCACCCCTCCACCATCTACTGTTCATCCAGCCCTCCACACCACGGGGTCCTGTTCAACCACCCCTCCACGGGCACCCCTCCACCGTCTACTGTTCATCCAGCCCTCCACCACACCACGGGGTCCTGTTCATCCAGAGGCAACGCCACCGCTCACTGTTCATCCAACCCCCCCCCCCCCCCCCCCCCCCCCCCCCCCCCCCGCAACGCTCACTGTTCATCCAATCGATCGGCTTCAGTTAGCAGCAGTAGTGAAGGAATCGCTCGATCGGGTTCAGTTAACAGCCATCGATCGATCGCTCGGGTTCAGTAACATGTAGCCTGCAGTGCAATCTCTCGGGTTCAGTTAGAGGCCAACGCCTCGCTCGGGTTCAGTTAGAGCCAACGCCTCGCACACACGCACGTATGTGTACGAGAGAAACATGCATCGCTCGGCCCCCGACCTCCCATCGTAACCGGGAACTCCCCGAAATTTTCCTCCCCCTCGCTTCTACCACGGTTTTTTCCGTCATGGACGGCCCAAAGAATGTCATGCAGCTGCGTCTCCGGTCCGCCCAGGACGAAAAGCCCATTTTCTGTCATGATTTTTTGTCATAGAAGTAGCAGCCCACCACATCTATGATGATACCGGGTTTTGTCACAATTATCGTCATAGAAGTGTCATATGTATGACAGAAAAAAATTGCATTCGGCCCAAAATGTCATGGATATGTATTTTTTTGTAGTGCACGTACCATTCCTCTCCTTTGCCTAGACGATACCTTTCGGCATTGGATATGCTTGACATGAGTTCGCAAGGAGCGCGACGTCGCCGCTCGCCTTACTTCTATTTCCGGATGCAGGTAGCTGGGTGGCCACGCCACTCGAGCTGCTTGCAATCGTCGTATCGCCATCTCCTTCTGCTCCCGTCACCATCGTGGTTGCGACGGTGATGGGCGACAGAATCTGTATAGGACAAAACAAGGGAGCGACGTCGTCCTTCCTCTCCGTAGTCGATGACAAAGAGGGGATCCACGGAGATGGTCATGTAGCCTGACGCGTTGCCCACAACATCAGATTCCCGGAAGCGCACCCCCTACCTAGCGCGCCAAAGATGTTGTGGAGACCATGATCACCTATGGGGCCATGAGCCCCTTGTGGTCCGGCAAGGGGGAGATCACCTAGCAGAAAGAGCCTAAGCCCTGAAACAACATGACGGTGGTGACTCTGGTGGTTTTTACCCAGGTCCGGGCCGCTGAGTAGCATAAAACCCTACTCCTACTTTGGTGGATTGAGTGGAAGAACACAATTAGCATGCAGTGCTCAAGCCCAGCAAGGATGCCTTGGGGAGAGCAGCTACGCGCGTACACGTGTGCTAGGGTCTGAATCCCTCTCTAGTTTGCCATGGCCCTCCTTTTATAGGCTAAGGGTAACCATAGTGGAAAAAATAGTCATTATCTTGTGATTAGATAGCTAATAGTGCTATCATACCTAACTCTGGCAGCTAGGACAAAGTGCATTAAATGCACTGCTAGGTGTCATGTTGAGGATGAAGCTCGGCAAGCCTGCCGTGTCGCTTAATCATCTTCTGCTTATCTGCTTGACACGCCTGTGGACGGGTGTCATTTGGATAAACCTTGTCTTCTAATGGACCGCCACGTGTTTACAGAGTCCACTTAAACATCTCGAGGGCTCGTCACCACATTGATAGGTAACTTGCGTCGCGCTACGATGGAGCGATGGAGCGGTGGAGCCTTGGCCGGGAGATTTGCCCATGGCGACCCAGGTAAGCCTCCCAGGGAAATCTTGGACTTGCCTTTGGGGTGGCCTCGACCTGGGCAGACTCTCCTTCCCGGCAAGGGAGGTTTTCCCAAATCGATATAGTGCTTCCTTGGCTTGTCTTGGTCTTCTTGATCCGCTCTTTGATCTCTCAAAGAGCTACTCCTCTAGCTTGGTCTTAACTTGGACGCTTGGTGTTGTTTGCTTCCTTGTTGAGCTTTGGCTGTCGGGGCGGAGCCTACTGTCTGTGCAAAAGTCAGGGAAACATACACCCCTGTTTGTGTACCCCGACACTATACTATGATACCTTCAGATGTATGAACCTATCAGAAAAGCAACTCCAACCTTCCTCAACCGTTTTTCATGGGGTCGTTCCTGGAAAGTCTGTTTATCCTGTTGGGGGATCAAGCTGGAACTTGCGTTTGGCACTAAGTACAGATCAGAGTTCCTAACATTTGAGGTGGTCATGATTAAGAGTCCATATCATGCCCTCTTTGGAAGGGCGTCTTACACTCGCTTCATGGCCTGACCTTGTTATGTCAATCTCAAGCTCAAGACGCTTGGGCCAGAGGGCACTATCACAATCAATGGTGATAGAAAAATCGCACATGAGTGTGAGGACGGGGTGCAGCTAATGCTGAGTCGGCCTGCACAGCATAGGAGTTAAAGTTTTATACAGCCAATGTTGACCTGTCTGACATGACGCCCTTGAAAAAGCCCACCACAGACTCTGACCCCCTGCTCTAGTTCAAGTCGGCTAAAGATACAAAACGGGTTGATTTCACCCATGGAGACTCATCCCAGTAGTTCACTATTGGGACTAGCATGGATTCCAAATAGGAAAGCGTGCTCATCGAGGTCATCCATGAGAATCAGGACATCTTCGCATGGAAACCTTCCGACATGTCGGGTGTACCGAGAGAACTTGCTGAGCACCACCTTAATGTGGATCCTAAGAAACCTGTCAGACAATACCTTTGGCATCTTAATGAGGAGAGACACAAGGCTATTGGTGATGAAGTGGCCCGGCTCTTGGCTACTAGGTTCATTGTTGAAGTCTTCCACCCAAAGTGGTTGGCAAATCCAGTGCTTGTTTTGAAGAAAAATGACACTTGGCGCATGTGAGTCGATTACATAGATCTTAAGAAGGCTAGTCCCAAGGACCCGTTTGCCCTTCCTCCATCGACCAGATCATCGATGCTACTGCTGGTTGTGAGTGCTTATGTTTTTTGGATGCTTACTACGGCTATCATCAGATCAAGATGGCCGTTGAGGACTAGGAAAAGACGTCTTTTACCACGTCCTTTAGGGCTTTCTGCTATGTTTCGATGCCTTTTGGGCTTAAGAGTGCGGGGGCTACTTATCAGCGCTGCATGTAGAATCGTTTCCATCAATAGATCATGCATAATGTTCATTCTTATGTTGATGATATTGTAGTCAAGTCTCAAAAGAAGGAAACTCTATTGGACGACCTCAAGGAGACTTTTGACAATCTTCGAGTTTACGAGATGAAACTCCACTAGGCCAAGAGTGTTTTTTGGTGTTCCTGCAAGCAAATTGTTGGGTTTTTCTGGTGTCAGAAGGAGGCGTCGACGCTAATCCAGAAAAGATCAAAGCGGTGACCTCTCTTTCTAAGCCATCCGATGTAAATTATGTCCAACACGTGGTGGGTCTGATCGTGGCTTTAAGCCAGTTCATAAGCTACCTCGGCGAGAAGGCGATTCCCCTGTACCAGTTGCTGAAAAAGACTGGCCATTTTTTTCTAGAGTGATGTTGTAGATAAAACTTTCAAAGCCCTTAAGACACAATTATTTGAGCCTCCTATCCTTGATGCCCCTGTTGACAAAGAGTCTATGCTCCTACACATCGCTGGTAATAACAAAGAGGAGAGGATGATGCAGTACATTAGAGATAAGTATTTCCCTCAGTTAAGAACCAAGGTTATCAATCCAGTAGGAGAACCAAGCAACAACTCGTTAGTAGCACCTACACACAAATAACAAATCCTTGCAACCCAACGCGAACAAGGGGTTGTCAATCCTTTGACGGTTACGCACAAGATTAAATTCTATGGTGATAGATAGATAGATCAAACAAAAATACACAAGAAAATAAATACAAGAAAAACATAGCAAGGTATTTTTGGTTTTAATATATGATAAAAGATAGACCTAGGGCCATAGTTTTCACTAGAGGCTTCTCTCTTGAAAATAGCATATGGTGGGTAAACAAATTACTTTTGGGAAATTGATAGAAAAGTAAATAATTATGACAATATCCAAGGTAGTGATCATATATAGGCATCATGTTTGAGACAAGTGGACCGAAATGATTCTGCATCTACAACTATTACTCCACACATCGACCGATGTCCAACATGCATCTAGTGTATTAAGTTCATAGAAAACGGAGTAACGCCTTAAGCAAGATGACATGATGTATACAAGATAAACTAATGTATGAATAAACCCCATCTTTTTACCCTTAATAGGAATGATACATACGTGTCACGTCCCCTCCTGTCACTAGAATTGAGCACCACATGATCAAACCCATTACAAAGCACATCTCGCATTGCAAGAAAATCAATCTAGTTGGCCATACCAAATTAATAGATCAGATAGAAATACGAAGCTATAGTAATCATGCACAAAAAAGTTCAGAGAAAACTCAAATAATATTCATGGACAGATCTGATCATTAGCTGACAATTCATCGGATCCCAACAAACACACTACAAAAAGTCATTACATCGATAGATCTCCAAGAACATCAAGGAGAACATTGTATTGAAGATCAAATAGAGAGAAGAAGCCATCTAGCTACTAATTATGGATCAAGTAGAGAGAAGATGCCATCTATCTACTAATTATGGACCCGTAGATCTATGTTAAACTACTCACGCATCATCAGAAGGGCAACAAGGTTAATGTAGAGCCCCTCTGTGGTCGATTCCTGATGCGGAGCATCCTATGGACATCACCATGTCAAGAGTCCGTTTGGCAAGTGAAACGTGCGACATACATAAAGGTGAACCATCTCCTTTACACGTGCTCACTTAACCCCTTCGAGGATGGTATACTACTTGACACTTCTCCCGTGTGCATGCATAGGTATTGTCGGAGCTTCACAGATGTTGAGGAGGAGTGCAAGCACCAAGGAACAACTACACCATCCGCGAGGGAAGCATGGAAGCGACGACGGAAGAAGACGGAGAACAACTCCCAGGCCACGGACATCCGGCCTCGCCAGCCCGGACATCCGGCCGTTCCCGAGCCCCCGGACATCCGGCTCCCAGCCCGGAAATCCGGCCCCTCCGAACCGGAGAGCAACAAGTGCCACCACTCCAGCCCGGACATCCAGCCTCCCCAGCCCGGACATCTGGCCTCCCCTGTCTGCGCACAGTGAAGGGCCGAGGCCCGTGTATCCCTTCTCCCCTAGACTATATATACTCCACCTCGTCCAACTTTCTAGGGTCAGCGTTGTGATAGCTCATTTGAGAGATAGAGCTCCGCTCATCCATATCAGATCTACTCCACGAGAGAGACCGCAACCCCTCTACGGAGAAGATCCACCTTGGATTCAAGACCTCCTCATGGAGAAGACATCAAGACCTCCTCACGGAGAAGAACCAATTACCCTTTGTAGCGTCCCTTGTTGATCGTGGATCTTGTATCTCTCTTTGTGTTTGGAGGATCTAGCACATGTGTGATCATTCTTGTTGGTTTAGTGTTTCTCTCATGTTTCCCCTCATGATTCCCCTCGTTTCCCCCCTCGTGTTCTTCGTGTTCATCGCGGGATCCGCTCCTTTCGTGAAAGATCGGCCGATTAGGGTTCTACCCTACATCATCTTGGATCAGAGCCAGCTTGTCTCTTGATACCATCATCTTGGTATCATGAGCCACATTGATCACGATTTTGGAGCCTCCCCGTTGTGTTTTCTAGCCTAATTTTGTTGTGGTCTTCCCCAATTTCGAAAATCCCCACCAAAAATAGCCCCAATTGTTTTTTCTAATTTGTTGGTTTGACGAAGTTTTGTTGAGTTTGATCCATGGATTTGCTTGGTTTCGAGTGGATCTAGCATATCCCCAAGTTTCCCCACTTTCCATCCACGAAATCCCATCAATTTTGCCCCCAAAATCATCTATTTCTGCCCCAAATCAAGTTTCGAAGTCCAAATCCCGATCTGGAATCGTCGGGCCGGACATCCGGGCCTCAGGCCGGATATCCGGGCCATCGGGCCGGACATCCGGGCCCCAAGCCGGACATCCGGCTCCTGGAGCATAAAACCCGCACGGTTCTGCACATCAGCGCCCGGATATCCGCCCCCACCCCCGGATGTCCGGCCCTTGACATCTCAGCCACCTCCATTTTACCGTTTTGTCCATAACTAATTCATTTGGAGTCCGTTTTCGACGTTCTTTAGCTCGTTGAAAAGCTCTTGACAACCCCCTTCCCAAAAAAATACTACCATCACCATTTGACTTCATCAAATTTTTGGAACTTTGGCATCTTTGCCTAGGGCTTCCACCACAACCTCCGCATAACCACCACCAACTTCCGCAACCTAACCAATTTTGTTCCGCATCGCATTAGTGGTTGCTTGAGGAGTGATTTGAGTCTCCTAAGGTGTCTAGGATACTTAGGGACGGTTGCTTCTTCATCAACCACCACCACCACTACCGCATAGGCTTACCCACCATACACTTCCACCATCCCAACTTAACCCAATTTTGTTAGTGTTGTGAGTTGTGTCTCCTAAGGTCTTTCGGCTACTTAGGGACCGTGCTTTCAACTCTGACACCATGTATAGTCCACCACCTTACCCTCCACTTCTGCATTGTGTCTCATAACCCATCATTGCCATTCCGCAATTCCATTGAGCTTCCACAAAACCACGACCACATCCCGATACCACCATTTGACATTTGAGATTTTGAGTTCGCGGTTTTTCCGTTTCCTAAGGTGTTTCGGCTACTTAGGGACGAGTGTCCATCATCTTGGTATCTACATCAAGAACACCGCCACTCATCATCGCCAAGGACGGTAACCTCCATATAATGTTGGTATCGTGGTATCCCTCCATTGTATATTCCCTTGCCATTGCATTGTTAACCCTTAGCCCGTTTTGCGTTACTTGCCTATCGATACTAGCCATTTGAGTATTGCCGGCAACGTTACTTGTGCACATTAGTGATCTGCACCATACATTGCATACATACCATATCATATCGGTATCATATCATCCCTCGTGCCTCAAGTTTGTTCCCGCATATACACAATAGCTATCTTGGTTTGTGTATCTCGCAAAGTGACCAAACAAAAAAAAGAATAAAGCTTTTAAGCAAAAGAGAAAGAGCAAAGAAGCTTGTAAGCAAGTGCCATCGCATCATACCCCATCACATAAGATTGTCATATAAGATCATCTTGGATCATACCACCGGAACATCATATACATAGCATACTTGGGATAGAAGTCATTGCATTTTTGTCTCCTATAGGTTGTGCACAAGTGTCGTATCCGCCTATTGAGCAATCGTGCTAGCGTCTCTCTAGAGTTGTGCAACAAGACAATTTTCCATGGATTCCACACTTTGAGCTCATTCTTGGTTGCACGACCCCATTTATCTATCCGTGTGTGCGTTTCCGTGTGCCACCCATATTGCTATTGCTCTACTTGTTACACTTGCGAATTTGTGAATCTCTTTCAACATTATTGACTCTTGTTAACATTTTGCATCAAATTTTTGTGCCACTATCCTCACCGAGCTCCACCATAAGCCTTATTTGTGTAGGTGTGAGAAACCGACAAGAATTGGTACCAATTGTGCTATTTCCTTGTCCACATTGGAGTGATCATTGATCCACTTTCAACTTCGGTCAAGGTACATTTGGAATTAGTTCTTCTCTTTCTCCCACTCATATTTGCTCAAGTCTTGTGATGGATAGGCAAGGCATTTCATCTTCGGTCTACAACAACAACGACGAGTTTGATGCCATGCAAAACTCCACCGACGCTAAGATGCAAGCTCAAATGGAGGAGATCAAAGCCCTCATCAAGTCCTACAAGCGGTCTTCCTCATCTTCGAGAAGACGCTCAAGAGCACATGCCTCCGAGCTACCATCTCTGGCAAGGTCACATCGGCATTGACACCATCACCACCATGAATGTGAACGTCAAGAGCTCAACACCAACAACCGCTCAATGACTTCACCATCGCCCTTTGCATCTTCGCCAAGCGACTTCAAGGCATCTTCGCCTATGGACATACGGCATCTTCGCCCACAAGCACTTCAAGAGAAGCTCCCCAAGCTCAAGTCCGTGACTTCCACGAGCTAGTACGACCTCGACATCGACCATGAGATTCCTTTCTATGGGACACTAGAACCCGAGGAGTATCTCGAGTGGGAGCTTTCGATGGGTGACTACCTCAAGCTACATCAAGTTCCTCCTGAAGATCAAGTGAAGTGCGCCACAAGGAACTTCCACGACTACGCATCCACATGGTGGCATCACACACCTTCGGAGAGCTACGACATGAGTTGGCCCAAGACGAAGAGAGCTTTGCGGCGCGAGTTCGTGGCCCCAACCTACACGGAACAACTTCAACGCCAATTGGAGAACACCACCCAAGGATCCAAGTCCATCGATGAGTACTTCAAGGAGATGAAGATTGCCTTGCGACGAGCCGGCATGGACGACCCCATTTCGATGAAGTTCCACTTCATGATGGGATTACACAACAACATCTCCAAGACGATCTTCCTCGAGAACTGCAAGTCCCTCAGCGACAACTACATTGGTGCTCTCAAGGAGGAACAAGAACTCATGAAGGCCAAGGCTTCTCGACCCCAAGCACACTTCTCAAAGACCAAGCTCCAAGAAGGTGAGCATGAGGATAGTACCACCGAGATGTCCAAGCCCGACGAGCTCCAAGATGATGCTCCCAAGTTCGACTTCACCGCCATCCCTCTTTGTGGCATTGATGATGCCGAGTCCTCCATGACACTTTTTCAAGACGGTGCGGCTACGAGTACGACTACGGAGACCCTCAAGGACCAAGCTTTGGAGGCGAGCGACAAGGTGGCGAGCAAGGATGATGCTTCCATCTTAGGAGGTGAGAGTGATGATGTGCCATCTTCGGCCTTCATCCACGGCGACAACAACGAGATGGTTGAGCATGGGATTTTCCCTTCGACCACGGCGACGTATGATGACTTGAGTGACTTGTGCCACCATATTGAGAGTGAGCGTGACTTCACCACTAGCCCGATATATGATGTGTTACCACAATTCCCATGTGAGGAGAGCCACAATCCCCACCACTTTAGTGAGATGAGTGACTCCACCATATGTGACATTGAGTGCACCTACCATGAGGGAGTGAGTGAACCACCACATAGAGAGAGTGAGATAGTTGATAGGTCATGTGAGGCCACTTTCAACACTAACGACTTGACCTCTACCTCTATTGTGTCTTCTCATTTGGTGCTAGGTCCCATATATGATGACGCGTCGATTCGCAACGACTACGTCCTACCTTTGGACAAGACGATGGCCATGGTGGAATATGATGCACCCCCCACATGGTTCCATCACAATGATGATCTGGACCACCATTCGTTCTTACCCACCTCACCTACACCACATGAGTGGAATGACAAAGGTAACATAGGTGAAGGTGATGCTCTTGTCCCACTAGTGGACTATCATGACATTGATTGCTTGCATGATGTTGATCAACCTATTTCCATGCTTCATGCTAGTGTGACTTCCCCATGTGATAATTTACCCATTTATGATGAATATGATGATTGCCATGTGGAGTCTATTAGTTGTGATGCCATGTTAAATAGGATTTCTTGTGCTAATTCTCTCAGTCACATCATGTATGCCAATCCGCTTGACTTGTCATATGCTATGCATGAGATCAATCATATGTCATATTTGCAATCTCTTCATAGTGACTATGCATATGCCATTAAAATTAACCCGATTTGCACATATGGCATAGATGACAAGCCTATGGTTATTGGCATTTGTTTTTCTTGTGATGATATTGATATGCTCCCTTTGCATCATTTATCTCATATGCTATGCCATGACCACCTAGCTTCAGATATGCATTGTTTTGGATGTTGTCCATTTTCTCCATATGATGTTTCCAATATTGCTCATGAGGAGACCCCCCATAGTTTCCTCATACATTTTAGGAGATTTTGATTCATCCCATTCATTGCATGATCCCAATACTTGTGTGCACAATATGCTCCCCATGAATAAACATGCTATTGATGTGCCTTATACTTGCATGCTCAATTTGTGTCCCCATCGTGTCATACACAATAACTATTCTTTCATGATGGATGACATGTTCTTATACCATGCATCAAATTTCTTTGAGTGATGCTTGTCTTGTACTAACTCTCATGTGCACATACACATCATGATGGATGATGTGTATACTTACCACACACACAATTTCTTTCGTTTGTGTCTCTTTTGTGTAGGTACCCATGAATTATTGTCAACCTCGCAATCCCACGAGTTGACAAAACGAGCTCTAGAGAGCAATGATGACTTGGAATCACATGGAGTGTCTTTCCCACCGCTCTCTTCGCGCAAAGACTTCACGCATTTCTTATACATGACCCTCACTTGGCTATGGGTTATTGTCCATTACATATTATATGCCCATCTTGCCAAGTTCACTTTGCATGATATGCTCATTACTATGCCTTTTCCATGACTTCATGACCCATGCTTTGCATTACACATGATGATTGATTCTCATACTTGTATGTGTATTTGCAAGCTTGGTGGAGATATTGCTTGTTATTGCCATGTTTGCTTTGTGCCTGTTCGCACACGAACACGTCACGTGTACCCTCGACACCGGGGGTGATGCACCGCAGCTCATGCCGAAGGAGTCTCACCGGAAGCGCGATTCCCAAGTCGACCGGCGAGAGCTTTTGAGGATCCGAAACCCCACACTCCCGGGAGGGACCCCGTCAGGGAGTGTGGCGGCTATGGGCTGCCCTAGGTCGGTCCAACCGCCCCTAGAGCCTCGGGATTCGCAGCTCTCCAACACGAAGAACGATGAAGAACGAGGAAGCAAGAACGGGGGAGAGACAAAATGTAGATGAAAAAGTAGTAGATGTGTTTTTTGCGATTATGTGTTGTTCAATCGGCCATCACCTCTCATCTATTTATGAGGCGGCTGGACTTTCCGTACAAGAAAAGGACTAAAAATTCCGTCCAAAACATCAAAAACCCTAACCTAACTCGGACAGGAATCTTTGGCAATTTCCGGATCAATCTCGATCTCACCGATTGGTTTGCTTCGGTCCTACCGAGTGAACATGGCCAACTCTGTGTAACCTTCTGTAATTTATGGATCAATCTCGGTCTCACCGATTTGTTTGCTTCGGTCCTACCAAGTCAACATTGCCAACTTTCTGGTAAATTTTCGGACAAACTCGGTCTCACCGATCAAATCAACTCGGTCGGTCCGAAATGACTCTGCAGCTTCTGTTTCTGACCTTGTTTTACCTCCACGGGTTGCACAGGACCTCGGATTAAGACGATATTTATATCAAAATCGATCATTTCGACGAGATGAAGACAATTCATGTAGATCATTTTTCCATACGAGGCAGTCCTGGGGGCGTAATCAGCCGAATAGTGTTCTGAATACAAAATCTTGGTATTTCGAATACAACTTCGGCCTTCGAGATAAGATCGGATGGCGATGGCCTAAACGTCAAAGATGTTCATATCGACAATACGAAACTTTTTTATTTAGATCACTTCTCCATTTGAAGCCATATTATTCAAATTCTTGACCGTGCCAAAATCTGGTATCCCGAATTTTTTATCTCTTGAACCAATCGGCAGAATCACTTCCTAGACGAGATCACCAACTTGAAAATTCTTCAACTTAACTTTCTTATTGTAAGCTCTCGCAACCCTCAACTTGTCTCTCTCTATGGACATCAAAGCGGCCAAACGTTTATCGGCAACCTCATCAATATTGTCCATCATCAAGTTATGAAAGTCCACTGCCGATAAATCATTTTGTTTGGCTATTCTCAAAGCATTCAAATTTACTTCCACTGGTAAAACAGCCTCTTGACCATATACTAGCTCAAATGGAGTCACCTTCATGGCACCATGCCTTGAAATTCTATGTGCCCACAAAGCTTCAGATAACAACTCATGCCATCTCCTTGGATTATCCTCAATCTTCTTCTTGATGAGTTTGATTAGAATTTTATTGCTAGACTCAGCTTGTCCATTGGCTTGGGCATAATATGGAGAGGAATTGAGCAACTTTATGTTATAATATTCGGTAAATTCTCTGACTTGGTGTGACATGAAAGATGAGCCTTGATCTGTAGTCAATGTTCGAGGAATGCCGAATCTATGATTAATGTGCTCGGTTATGAATTTAATTACCTTCGTATGTGTCATTTTCTTGAGAGGTATTGCTTCAGACCATTTAGTGAAATAATCGGTTGCTACCAATATGAACTGATGCCCCTTTGAGGAAGACGGATGAATTTGTCCAATAAAGTCTAAACCCCATCCTCTGAAAGGCCACGGCTTGATAATGGGATGTAACATAGCAGCAGGAGCCGACTGAATATCACCAAACTTTTGACAAGCTTCACATCCTTTATAATATTTGAAGCAATCATTAATCATAGTCGGCCAATAAAACCCAGCACGTCGTAGTAACCATTTCATCTTGGGAGCCGACTGATGAGTGCCACAAATACCTTCATGGACCTTTCCCATAGCAATTCTCGCTTGGTCCTCATCCAAGCACTTTAAAAGAACATCATCGACCGTTCAGCGATAGAGACCATCATCTCTCATTGAGTATTTGAAAGCCATACGCCGAACAGCCCTGTCCACCCTTCTATGAGGATCACACAAATAATCAATGATGGGTTTCCTCCAGTCTTGATTTTCTCCTGCATTGAATATTTCATTAGCGGCCGAAACAGTGGGCTCCGATTCGGTCTCCCCTATGTTGGCAAGACTAGACATCGGCTTTTCAGAAATATGAAACATGCCATGATCGACATGATAGCCGGATGCTTGTTGTGCCAACTCATTTGCTTTCCAATTGTCATGTCTAGATATATGAGTAATGCTAAAATAATCCAAAGTAGAAATTATATCTAGACATTTATCAAGATAGACATTAAGTGATTCGTCAAAACATTGAAAGACTTTGGATATTTGCTGCACTACTAATAATGAATCACCATAAGCCTCAATATGTGTAACACCTATAGCAAGTAACATCTCCAGGCCGAATAATAATGCTTCATATTCGGCTCGATTGTTTGTACAAAAATATTCTAAGCGGCACGAGGCTTCAAAAACAGCACCATGAGGGGATATGTAAACAATACCAACACCTTGGCCATTGCTACAAACTGAACCATCAAAATATAATCTCCATGGTACTAGTGAGACAAGGTTTATATCAACATCATGCTTGTCATCAATAAAATTAGCAACGATTTGGCCTTTCATGGATTTTAGAGATTCATAAGCCAAATCATATTCAATCAAGGCATAAGCCCACTTGCCAATTCTACCACTAAGAATTGGTCTATGCAACATGTATTTAATAACATCAGTCTGACAAGCTACTATGCAAGCACTCGGCACTAAATAATGTCTCAATTTTGTGCAAGCATAATATAAGCATAGACATAATTTTTCAATAAATGTATACCTTGTCTCGGCGTCCAATAAACGGCAGCTCAAATAAGTGATGGCATGCTCTTTTCCTTCGGTTTGTTGAGTTAGAACAACACCAATAACTCCTTCCTCTGCTGCAATGTAAAGCCTGAAGGGTTCCCTATGCTTGGGTGCTTTCATCACCGGAGGAATGCACAAATAAGTCTTGATCATATCAAATGCTTCTTGCTGTTTTGCCCCCCAAGTGAAATCAGTATCATTCTTTAACCGAAGGATAGGATTAAACGCATCAACCTTCCCTGACAGATTAGCTATGAACCTCCTCAAGTAATTGACCTTGCCAAGGAACTTTTGCATATCTCTCTTGCATGTTGGAGCCTCCACTTTTTGTATGGCCTCTATCTTTTTGGGATCAATCTCTATGCCATCTTCATGAATAATGAAACCCAAAAACTTACCAGCTGACACACCGAATGCACACTTCAAAGGATTCATCTTCAGTCCATACTTTTTCATTCTTTCAAAAGCTAAACGCAAATTGGCCAAGTGAGATTCAAAAGGATCCGATTTGACAACAATATCATCAATATAGACCTCAAGTATGACACCGAGTAAATCATGAAAAATTAAACTCATAGCCCTATGATACGTGGCGCAGGCATTCTTTAATCCATAGGTCATCACCGTCCACTCAAATAAACCAAGGAAACCAGGGCATCGAAAAGCCGTTTTGTACATGTCCTCTTCGGCCATAAAAATCTGGTTATACCCCGCATTACCATCAAGAAAGCTAATGACCTTATGTCCAGAAGCATCATTAATAAGCATATCAGCTATTGGCATAGGATACTCATCTTTAGGTGTAGCTCTATTCAAATCTCTGAAATCAATGCACACCATCAACTTGCCGGAGCCTTTCTTCTCTACTGGTACAATGTTAGAAATCCACTTGGCATACCTGCAAGGCCTAATAAAATTAGCTTTAAGCAAACGACCGATCTCTTCCTTTATCCGGTCATACGTTTTTGGATTAAACTTTCTGTCCGATTGTTTGTATGGTCTAAAACCGGCCTTTATAGGTAACCGATGCTCCACTAGCTCTCGGCTTAAACCTAGCATTTCATGGTATTCCCATGCAAAGCAACAAACATATTCTTTCAATAGCTCGATCAACTTAGCCTTATGATCGGCTCTTAAATTTTCATTTACAAATGTCGGCCTAGGAATTGAACATTCTCCTATATCTATCTCTTCTAATGGATCGGTTGATGTAAAACCTTGTCCTAATTTATCCATATCATCTAACTCTTCTATGGACTCATACATATCGTTCTCATTGGAGCGATATTCTACAAGACGCTTTTGTAACCACTCTGAGTTAGGATCCATTTAAATACATCATACCTTGGAGCCGATTATCGCCAACCGGCTTTAAAGAAACGGGCACGAAACCACTTTTTGTGGCGCTAAGAAAACCAAATTCTGACAAGTTGCGCCCCGTCAAACAAGTAGCATTGGGATGTTGCCAATCCACCGATGCATCGGCCAAAGCAACACAAGCCGAATTATCCGCATGAATGACTTCTACTTCATCATCAACCCATTGAATTAAAAACTGGTGCATAGTAGATGGCACACATTGGTTTGCATGAACCCAATCGCGGCCTAATATCACATTGTAGTTACCTTGCACCTTGGCGACAAAGAATGCGGTAGCCAAAGTTTTGCTTCCCACCGTAAGCTCCACATACATTACACCTTTGGCTTCAGTTTTCTCTTTGCCTTCAAATCCATTAAGCACCATGTTGGTCTTTATTAAATCTTCATCACGCAGTCCCAATTTTTTGAAGACCGAATATGGCATAAGATTCACCACAGCACCACCATCGACAAGCATTCTAGCAACCGGCGATCCATTAATATGACCTTTAAGGAACAATGGCTTCAAGTGCGTCACCGGTTCTTTTGGCTTCTCGAATATAGCATTTTTAGGACTAAAATCTAGCTGAGCTACTTCCCCTTCTTCATCTATAGCACGAAAGTCAGCGGGTAAGTAATACACCATATTAATATCCATACCTTCATGAACCGGTGTAGATTCATAATCAAGCATTTCATCTCCTTCCGCAAGCATGTCCACTGACTCCGAAATATCTCCAAGGGAAGAGGACGTAGTAGGGAAAGTGGACAATGTAATAGTAGCTGCATCGTCCTCCGTTGGTGGTGTAGGTGTTGCTATGATCAACGCAGAAGCTGCCATGTTTTCCTTTTGCTTTGGCCTCCAAACTTGTTTTGGGGGTACCATGGGACGGCTTTCATTGAATAATTTATCCCTTAGCTTTTCTGCTTCTTGTTCCTCCATCTCATGACTCCTCGTGCGCTGCAATCTCCTTTTTTGTGCCTTGGTCAGACCGGAAGGACACCACTTAGGCTGAGTATATTTTGGATCCCTTGACTTGGCCTTGCTTGTGCTAGCTTCATGATCATTAGCCGTGGGACCCTGCTGGGCAGCAGCCACATCTTTATTAGAATCAGCCGGATTATCAACAATAATTGGCTCTTTTATTATTAATACTTTAGTGCCTATCATAATAGTTTCACCACTAGTACTCTTCTCCTTTTGCTTGCCAGGCTTTGAAATTTCAGCACTTGGTGATTTGGCATGCCACACTTGCCTGCTGGCCCTTTTTTGATTATCTTGCATTGGTCGATTAACACCATTGTTCAAACGGCCTCGTGTGGGATAAGAAAGCCTCTCATGAACGGGCCTCCTTGGTTCTGCCCAACCCGGATGAAAAGCATAAGGGGCCATTGGGGGCTGCCCCCATCCTCCATTAAAACCACCTATGTAGTATGGCGCATAGGGGGGTGGCGCCATCCATGGTCCCGGTGCCCATGACCCATATGGCCTTGCATGATGCCAAAATTCTTCCCGAGGAGGTGACCTTGAGCGGTTCAAATTTGATGACCGGTTAGAGCTAGAACCGGTCGCTTGATTGGCATACTTGGACAACAACATATCAAAAGTTGGCTTGATTTTCTTGAGCTGTACTTTAGCTTCATTTGTCTTCCACTTGCCAACCTCTGGACTCTTGGGTTCAACAAATTTGACATGAGTGTTCTCTTGCACTTGTGGTTGCCCCCAAGTGTAGGATTCTTGATGGTGATCTTGATTATCTCCTTGCCATCGGGTTGCTTATCAAGCACAACTTGTCTCCCCAAGACCTTGTCGCTCCCCTTATCTTTCCTGGTCTCACCAATGACAATATTATTCTTATTAGCTGATTCGGCTATGCTGGGCCGAATTATCATCTTCTTCCCCTCCAAATCCATGGTGTTCATTGGGAAAGGCTGCTTATCAACTTGCATCTCAGTAAAATTCAATCGTCCGTCATTAATGGCTGATTGTATCTGTCGTCGAGAAACATTACAATCATTAGTAGCATGAGAAAAAGAATTATGATACTTGCAATAAGCACGGCGTTTCAGCTCCTCAAATGGCGGTAAAGTATGAGATATTCTAATAATCTTTGCTTGCAATAAAGCATCAAATATTCTATCACACTTAGCAATGTTGAAAGTAAATTTCATCTCCTCATTACGATTCTTATGAATCGACTTTAAATCATTGCAAGTAAATGGTTTGGCCTTAGATGGCCAAACAAATTCAGCAGCATAAATATCACCCTCATCGCCTGAGTGGTCACTACCATACTCAACCATATTCATCTTAGGACGATCAGTTTTATATCTATGCACCTCTTTAAGATCTTTGCTTCGGCTTTCTTGAGCCAAAGCCCTTTGCAAGACTTGGTTGATTTTTAAAAACTCATGTCCTTCTAGCCTTTCTCTAATGTGAGTTCTCAAGCCACTAAGCACAAGATCAGCTAAATCTCTCTCGGTTATCACCAAACTATAGCACCGGTTTTTTGTATCTCTAAATCTCTTGACGTAATCGGAGACTGATTTGTCATGCTTTTGTCTAACCGATGTAAGATGTGACAAATTAAGCTCATTATCACCACTATAAAAATGATCATGAAACTTTTGTTCCAAGTGAAACCATGTAGTAATAGAACCGGGTGGTAATGCAGAAAACCATGAGAAAGCAGTACCAGTTAAAGATAAAGGAAAATAACGTATTCTCCACTCATCTCGTGAACTTGCCTCACCTAATTGTGCCAAGTACTGACTAACATGCTCCCAGGTGGTTTTTGTGCCCTCTCCATTAAACTTAACAAAATTTGGAATTTTATATCCTGGAGGGCATTGAATTGCATCAAAGTATTCTGGATATGGCTTTTGGTAAATACGGTTCCTTGGTAACTCAACTCCAAAATTCTCTCGGAGCATCTTAGCCATCTCCCATCTAATATTAGCTAGACCATCATCCATGGTGGATGATGAAGCTTGTGGTAGTAGTATAGGAGGAGTAGGGTTAGTAGTTGCAGGTGTGATTTGTGGCATGTATGCCGAATTGTAATTCGATAGTGATCTAACAGTGATTGCTCTTGTAGGTAGGGTTTGGTTCGGTGTCACCACCGAACTTGGCATACTCATGATAGGATTAATGGGTGCAGCAACAATTTGATTTGTGGGGTTAGGATAAAAATTCATCGGTACGGGAGGCGCCGATGAAATAGGCAAAGTTGGACTAGGGATTTCTGCAGTAACAGGCACACTAACATTACCACTAGATGATTGAGGCATACTATTTTTAGCATTACTATTTTCCAAGAAAATTTGGTATAAGAGATTATTTCTATCAGTAATGCGACTATCAATTTCAGCCTATACCTCAGGAGAGAAGGTATTACTTACAGAGGGTTTAACCTGTTCACCATGAAGAGGAGGGAACTTGATTTCTCCAACTGGAGTGATATTGCCTTGGCGATCCTTCTTGAACTTAGCAAGGAACTCCTGCATCTCCTTCTCTTCAGGCGCCTTCTTGTACTCCTCATAAGCTTGGCGATGTTCCTCCGGTAACTCCTCAAAATTGGGATTGATTATGTTATTAGCGTTGATTTCTGAGGGCTTGGGAATCTTATCGTTGCCAGACATGATGGATGATGATGATGCTTGATCTTTTCCCCAGTGGAGTCGCCAAAAAGTGTGTTCACACACGAACACTTCACGTGTACCCTCGACGCCGGGGGTGATGCACCATAGCTCATGTCGAAGGAGTCTCACCAGAAGCCTGATTCGCAAGTCGACCGGCGAGAGCTTTTGAGGACCCGAAACCCCACACTCCTGGGAGGGACCCCGTCGGGAAGTGCGGAGGCTATGGGCTGCCCTAGGTTAGTCCAACCACCCCTAGAGCCTCGGGATTCGCAGCTCTCTAACATGAAGAACGACGAAGAACGAGGAAGCAAGAACGGGAGAGAGACAAAACGTAGATGAAAAAGTAGTAGATGTGTTTTTCGCGATTGTGTGTTGTTCAATCGGCCGTCACCTCTCATCTATTTATGAGGCGGCTGGACTTTCCGTACAAGAAAAGGACTAAAAATTCCGTCCAAAACATCAAAAACCCTAACCTAACTCGGACAGGAATCTTTGGCAATTTCCGAATCAATCTCAGTCTCACCGATTGGTTTGCTTCGGTCCCACCGAGTGAACGTGGCCAACTCTCTGTAACCTTCTGTAATTTACGGATCAATCTCAGTCTCACCGATTGGTTTGCTTCGGTCCTACCAAGTCAACATTGCCAACTTTCTGGTAAATTTTCGGACAAACTCGGTCTCACCGATCAAATCAACTCGGTCGGTCCGAAATGACTCTGCAGCTTCTGTTTCTGACCTTGTTTTTCCTCCACGGGTTGCATACGACCTCGGATTAAGATGATATTTGTATCAAAATCGATCATTTCAACGAGACGAAGACAATTCATGTAGATCATTTTTCCATACGAGGCAGTCCTGGGGGCGTAATCAGCCAAATAGTGTTCTGAATACAAAATCTTGGTATTTCGAATACAACTTCGGCCTTCAAGATAAGATCGGATGGCGATGGCCTAAACTTCAAAGATGTTCATACCGACAATTCGAAACTTTTCATGTAGATCACTTCTGCATTTGAAGCCATATTATTTAAATTCTATACCGTGCCAAAATCTGGTGTCAACAGTGCCCCATGCCTATGATGATACTATGATCTTGCTTTGTGTCTGTGCTTGCGATATGTCATGTGCATTGTCTATGCCTATTATTTGCTCACATGACATGATTGCCATGATTTGCTCTAGTATGTTGCATCTTCGCACTACTAGCTTGCACGACTTGATTACTATGCTTGCTTATGTTGCATCACCAATGATTCATACTTGCTCACTTCATGCGGTTGATGACAACCATCTACATGCTTATCACATGGTTGGTATTGCTTGCCGTCATATATCTCCATATGTTGCATCTCTCATGCTAGATGATTTTCCATGGATTGAGTGCAACGATGCATTTCGCCTTGCTCATGAGATTGCCCCCATAGCATTCTCACATCTATTTGGAGATTTTGACATATTCCTTGTGAAGCATGCTTGTCTTACCTCTTTGCATCATATACCTAGTGACATGAATATAGCCATTGTTGCATCATATTATTCATGAACTTGTTCTTCAAATGGTTATGTGCAAAAGAAGAGAACCATCATGATGGATGATGTGTTTATCTACCATGCGCATACATTCTTTGCTTTCTTGTGTGCATGTATAGGATACATGGACTTTGTGTTGACTTCCGCTTCACGTGAGTTGACAATTCGAGCTCTTGAGAGTGAGCCGCATATATTCGACAATGACTCGCTTCTACACCACCTTTCATACCACTTCAGCATTGTGAAGGACGCACAAGAACATGCTTTCAAGGTGATATCCTTCTCTTTTGCGAACCCCAAACCATGAGCATGCATATTGTGGATCATACTACTTGTGTTGCTTGCACCATGCAACTTATTTGTCATCTTGGACCCCTTGCTTGCGCACATTTTAGAGATCTTGCTTCCACTTGTCATTTTCACAATTCCATGCATCATGATATATATGTCTTGTGTGTTGCATCCAATTCTTGGATTACTTGCTCCTATCACATGTTTGGTTGCAACAGTGTCATCACTTCACATATGCCATGTCCCATTGACTGCTACATGCTTGCCTTCATTGCCTCACACATGATGAACAATTGCTCTTTCGATTGTGTTGAGTGCCACACGATATTCACTACACCCAATGCACATTATGCTTGGATTGTCTTGCACTTGACCCATGTGTTTAGACACTTCATTTTATTTGGTGTTGTGAATGATTCCTATGCCTACCATAGACCTTTCATTGAGCAATTTGCCCATGCTTGCTATGATCTTGAGGTAGATGCTTATTCTCTTGTTACACATATTTGCATCACTACCTCACATTTACATGCTTGTCCCCATGATATCTTTGATTGTGCTTAATTTATATGCTTATATGCCATGTCACAATCCTTTGTCAAACCATATGGTTTGCATGATGACGACACTTGTTTGGTGAATCACCTCTTGAATGCTTGGTTTTGCACTAACGCTAACAACTTTTTTTTCCAAGGGTTTGTTGTCTTTGCTACTTTTGAAGGAATCCCAAGATGGTGCGACATTGGAGAGTGCCCATTTAGAGCTTCAAGATGACGAGAACTTGGTGATCGACCAGTCCTACATGGAGATGCCATCTCTTTCCCATGGTGATTTGGATTTCGATTCGAGGTCGGATCTTTCCCAAGGGATGGGAGATGATGCGGAGCATCCTATGCACATCACCATGTCAAGAGTCCGTTTGGCAAGTGACACGTGCGACATACATAAAGGTGAATCATATCCTTTACACGTGCTCACTTGACCCCTTCGAGGATGGTATACTACTTGACACTTCTCCCGTGTGCATGCATAGGTATTGTCGGAGCTTCACGGATGTTGAGGAGGAGTGCAAGCGCCAAGGAACAACTACACCATCCACGAGGGAAGCATGGAAGCGACGACGGAAGAAGACGGAGAATAGCTCCCAGGCCCCGGACATCCGGCCTCGCCAGCCCGGACATCCGGCCGTTCCCGAGCCCCCGGACATCCGACTCCCAGCCCGGAAATCCGGCCCCTCTGAACCCGAGAGCAAAAAGTGCCACCACTCCAGCCCGGACATCCGGCATCGCCTGAAAGCCCGGACATCCGGCCCGACCAGCTCGGACATCCGGCCTCCCCTGTCTGCGCACAGTGAAGGTTGAGGCCCGTGTATCCCTTCTCCCCCTAGACTATATATACTCCACTTCGTCCAACTTTCTAGGGTCAGCGTTGTGATAGCTCATTTGAGAGATAGAGCCCCGCTCATCCATATCGGATCTACTCCACGAGAGAGACCGTGGCCCCTCTACAGAGAAGATCCACCTTGGATTCAAGACCTCCTCACGGAGAAGACATCAAGACCTCCTCACGGAGAAGAACCGGTTACCCTTTGTATCGTCCCTTGTTGATCGTGGATCTTGTATCTCTCTTTGTGTTTCGAGGATCTAGCACATGTGTGATCATTCTTATTGGTTTAGTGTTTCTCTCATATTTCCCCTCATGATTCCCCTCGTTTTCCCCCTCGTGTTCTTCGTCTTCATCGTGGGATCCGCTCCTTTCGTGAAAGATCGGCCGATTAGGGTTCTACCCTACATCAATTCCCCCTCTAGCAGAGTACCGCAGAAGGCCTCCAAATGGGATCTTGTGGTTCTGAAACTTGCGGCGGCAGAAAAAGTATTTCATGGAGTCCTCTATCGGTTTCACAATTCTAGAGAATTTATAGATCTGAAGTTAGGTCAAACAGAGCCACGTGGGTCCCACAATCTACCAGGGCGCACCCTATCCCCCTCGACGCGCACTGGTGCCTCGTGGGAAACTGCTCCATCTTCTCGTCCCCTCCCAAAGCTTCCTTGGTCTCTTATTGCTAGAAAAAAATCTCCAAAAAGTTTCATGGCATTTGGACTTCATTTGGTACAGATATTCTGAAAAACCAAAAGCAAGCAAAAAACTGCAACTGGCACTAGGCATTAAGTTAATAGGTTAGTCCCAAAAAGGATATATAATTTGCTTGAAAGTGTATATAAAACACGCAAGATTGATACTATAATATCATGGAACAATAACAAAATATAGATAAGTTGGAGACAAATCAAGCATCCCCAAGCTCAATTCCCACTCATCCTCGAGTAGGTAAATGATAAAAACAGAATTTTTGATGTGGAATATGCTACCTAACATATTCATCATATACTATTCTCTTTGGTAACATGGACATTTGGACTTGAACAATTCAAAGAAATAGTCTATAATTTGACATGAAGACATCAATATGCAAGCATGCTAACAAGCAACCATGTCTTTCAAAATATCAACACTAAGGAAAGTTATCCCTAGCCCATTATGCTCAATCATTGATACATTCATGAAATACACTCAACATTAGCTACATCCAATGCAAAAGTATGACAATAGTGCTCTCTAGTTGGTTAACAGAAGATGTAGACTCAAAATAAAAATAAAAATTCCATAAAAGTAAAGTAGAGGTAAAATTATTTTGAGAGGCATGCTTTTCCTGTCAATGAAAATGACCGAGAATTTCCAATATCTTCCATGCTAGACAAACCATAGGAGGTTCCCAAATAGAAAATAAAGTTTATTTCCTTTCCGCCATTCTTTCACAATCCACGGCTAGTCATATCCATGAGTGCCTTCCATACCAATAGTTTCCAAGGAATTTATTATTATCATCATATTATTATTTTTCATTTCGGGACTGGGCATCCCTATTACCTGCCACACTTGTGCAATGTCAAGTGAGTAAACATTCATCATTAGAATAAAATACCTAGGGTGGAAAATATTGGCCACCTCTTGCCCCTTCATAAGCGGTACGGGCACATAAAACGAAAGATTACTTTGAAAAATAAGAGTTGGCACATGCAAATTTACTTGGAACGGCATGGAAATACCGCATATAGGTAGGTATGGTGGACTCATGTGGCACAACTTTGGGTTTTAGAAGTTGGATGCACAAGCAATATTCCCGCTTAGTACAAATGAAGGCTAGCAAATAGATTGAGAAGTGACCAACCAAAAAGCGAAAATGGTCATAAACATGCATTGAACATAACTAACACTAAGTAATGCACCACACGTAGGATGTAACTTTGTTGCATAACTATTGACTTTATCTGCATGCATAGGGAAACACAAACCTTAACACCAATATTCTTACTAAAGAACAATTACTCACTAACATTACTCACATACTACAATCTCCATATCGCAAAACTATTGCAAGGAATCAAACTTATCATATCGAATGATCTATATAAAAGTTTTTATTATATCCCTCTTGGATATTCATCACTTTCAGACCAAATTCATATCTTGTGCAAATTACCATTGCTATTATCAACTCTCAAGAAGATATAAGTGAAGCATGAGGGTGCAAATATTTCTTCAAAATTTAATCTTATCAACTCTCAAAATAATATAACTGAAGCATGAGAGTGTATTTCTTTAAAATATAACCACTGCCGTGCTCAAAAAGATATAAGTGAAGCACTAGAGCAACTGCCTAGCTCAAAAGATTTAAGTGAAGCACATAGAGTATTCTAACAAATCATGATAAACGTGTGGCTCTCTCAAATAAGTGTGTCCAGCAAGGATGATTGTCTAAAACTAAAAACAAAACAAAGTAAAGACTCATATAATACACAATGCTCCAAGCAAAACTCATGATATGTGACGAATAAAAATATAGCTCCAAGTAAAATTACCGATAGTTGGTAGAAGAAGGAGGGGATGCCTTCAGGGACATCCCCAAGATTAGTTGCTTGGGAGTCCTTGAATATTACCATGGGGTGCCTGGGGCATCCCCAAGCCTAGGCTCTTGTCACTCCTTATTCCTTCATCCATCGTGATCTCACCCAAAACTTGAAAACTTCAATCACACAAAACTCAACAAAACCTCGTGAGATCTTTTAGTATAATAAAGCAAATCACTACTTTAAGTATTGTTGCGAACTAATTCATATTTTATCTTACCTACTATATTCTAAATTCTCCATGGCCTATACCCCCCAATACATTCCATAGTTTCATCAAAACAAGCTAAACAATGCATGAAAAACAGA
The DNA here is from genome assembly GCF_003073215.2 of Triticum urartu. Lineage (NCBI taxonomy): Eukaryota > Viridiplantae > Streptophyta > Magnoliopsida > Poales > Poaceae > Triticum > Triticum urartu. The sequence goes on along the minus strand of NC_053024.1, from coordinate 279,555,813 downwards.
ATCTGCCAAAAACAGAATAGTCTGTAGTAATCTGAACATTGACCATACTTCTGTAATTTTTATATCAATCACATGTAAAAAAATCTAACTTTATCACGCTCCAGCAAATGTCAACAATTCTTCTACTGGACGCAAATGTTTTTGTTTATGCACAGAATCAAAGAAACTATAAACCAAATCATCCCAAAGGATTTTCTTGGCACAAACACTAATTTAAACACTAAAACACAATCATAAAAGTATCATAATTGTGTGATTTATTGAAGAATAGAATAGAAAAAAAGTTAAAGGATCACTATTGGGTTGCCTCCCAATTAGTGCTATTGTCTTACGCCCCTAGCTAGGCATAATGCATAGTTTCAAGTATTTTCATCTTTCTTCTTCTTTTATAAGGGTGCATTCTCATCAGGAGGCTTTTCAATGGTAATATGAAATATATCATCCATAGAAATTTTAGCATTAGAAATTTGTCGATCCGCAAATCTCCCTTGATTACTGGCTAAAATCCAAGAGTATTAACTATTAACACTATTGAAAACTTGTTGGATTATATTCAAAGGAGAGATGTGGTCATTGCGGAACAAATACCTCAACAAGTAATCACTATTGTAAAGGATCTCATCTATCACCGGGTTTTTCATGGTTCATACCATTAAAATCAAAGATCTCTCTAGCTTCTCGCACTATGTGATCAAATTCATTCATGAGGACAAGGGTAGCTATCTTTTTAGCTCTAGGACTTTTCATAATCGGCAACTCATAAAACAATCTTTGCAAAAGTAGTATGAGTGCGAATAAATCTTCTTTCAAGCTTAAGAACGACTGCGGAAATAGCCTCGACATATTTTTTGGGTCTTTTAAGTATAGGAGCATCATCACAAATCAATGTCCCAGTGCAATTAAAGAATTCTTGGATGACACTTTATCCTATAGCATTCCCTTGTCCCAAAACAAAAGTTTTAGCATCAAGATTAGTAGAACTTCCAATTTTAGGAGTTATACCATCATTAGTTTTGGCCATGCCAAAATCACTCATGATAACAGTTTCAAATGAGCAAACAAGAAAACACGCAAAAAGGCAAATGAAAAATAATTTTGTATTTTTGTAAAAACGTTTTAGAAGTGGGGGAGATGAAAATGAGAGGCAAATGGCAAATAATGTAAATGCAAAGAGATGATAGTTTAGGCGAAGGTACTTGATAGTTGTTTATGATATATCCCCGGCAACGGCGCAAGAAATTCTTCCTGCTACTTGTGAATGATAACCCACAAGTATAGGCGATCAATTGTAGGCTTTCTGTACAAGTAAGAGTGTCGAACCCAACGAGGAGCTAAATGTAGAATTTATATTCCCTTCAAGTTCTATGGACCATCAATACAACTCAACTCACACTTAACATTCACTTTATCTAGAACAAGTATGAAACTATAAGTACTCTATAGGTGTGATAGGATAGGTTTTAAATATAGTAAAGAGCACGTAAATAAAAGCTAGGGGCTGTTTAGATAAAGAAACAATTAAGTTATTTTTAGTAGAGATCTTTTTGTCACAAGAAAGTTATTTGTCCCTAGGCAATTAATAGTTAGACCGGTAATCATTATTGCAATTTTATATGGGGTACAGGCATGAGCTAACATACTTTCTCTACTTGGATCATATGCACTTATGATTGCAACTCTAGCAAGCATCCGCAACTACCAAAGATGATTAAGGTAAAGCCCAACCATAGCATTAAGTATCAAGTCCTCTTTACTCCCATACACAACAACTGACTTACTCGGGTTTGTGTTTCAGTCACTCAAGCAACCCACTATAAGCGAATCATGAACATATTGCCACACCCTCACAGCGGGGATCCCTAACGCTTGCGCGACATGGAGAGCACCATAGGACATCACCAATAATAAAACATACAACTCAAACCAGTCATGATCATCAATCAACACATAGGACAAAATAGATCTACTCAAACATCATAGGATAGCCACATATCATTGGATAATAATATATAGCATTGAGCACCATGTTTAAGTAGAGATTATAGTGGGAAGAAGAGGTGTTACATCGCTGCATAGAGGGGGGGACAGTTGGTGTTGATGGTAGTGAGGTTGTTGGCGTAGATAGTTGTCACTATCCTTGCCCTGGTGGCACGTCGGCACCATGGGAGAGAGGGGGAGAGAGCCCCCTACTCCTCCTCCTCCTCCTTCTTCTTCTTATTCTTCTTCTTCTTCCTTAACCTCCCTCCTAGATGGGAGGAGGGTTTCCCCTCTGGTCCATGGCCTCCATGGTGGCGGAGGGACAGGAGCCCCTTCGAGATTGGATTTATCTCTATGTTTTTCTTCCATGTCGCGTCCCTGTTTCTATCCCTTCACCGTTTCTTAAATTCCCTGAGATTCGTAACTCCGATTGGGCTGTAATTTTAACACGGTTTTCTTCCATATATTATCTTTCTTGCGGCAAAAGAAGGGAACCAATATCCTTATAAGGGACCCACAAGCCTGCTTGCCGCGCCGTGGGTAGGGGTCGCGCCCCTTAAGCTTGTGGGCCCCTCGGGCATCGTCTCACATTGATTCTTTTTCCCAAAAATCATAAGTATTCCAAAATAAATCTCCGTAAATTCTTATCATTTTGGACTTCATTTGGTATGGATATTCTATGAAACAAAAAACATGCAACAAACAGGAACTAACACTAGGCACTGGAACAATATGTTAGTCCCAAAAATAATATAAAATGTTGCCAAAAGTATATGAAAGTTGTAGAATATTGGCATGAAACAACAAATATTCATATATACGACGGAGACGTATTAGCATCCTCGAGCTTAATTCCTGCTCGTCCTAGAGTTAGTAAATGATAAAAAAGATAATTATTGATGTGGAATACTACCTAGCATAACCTTGATCATATAATATAATCATGGAATGAATATTAATACATGAGTGGTTCAAAGCAATAGTCTGTAATTTGAAAAAAAGACATCAATACTCAGGCATCCCAGCAAACAATCATGTCTTCCAAAATATCAATGCTAAAGAACATTATCCCCGCAAAATCATATAGCCTTGTCATGCTCCATCTTCTTAACACAAAGTATTTATCATGCACAATACCGATGACAAACAATCAATTGGTTCATACTTTTTAACGCGCTTCAATTTTTTCAGCCCCCACATAATACATGAGCGCAAGCCATGGATATAGCACTATGGGTGCAATAGAGTATGGTGATAGATATAATATCGAGAAGACAAAAGGAAGAAAGTCTCACATCTATGCGGCTAATCAATGGGTTGTGGAGATGCCCATAAATTGATGTCAATGCAAGGAGTAGGGATTGCCATGCAACGGATGCACTAAGAGCTATAAGTGTATGAAAGCTCAAACTAAAAACAAAGCGGGTGTGCATCCAACTTGCTTGCTCATGAAGTCCTCGGGCATTTGAGGAAGCCCATCATTGGAACATACAAGCCAAGTTCTATAATGAAAAACTCCCACTAGTATATGAAACTGACAACATAGGACACTCTCTATATGAAAAACATGGTGCTACTCTAAAGCACAAGTGTGGAAAAGGATAGTAACATTGCCCCTTCTCTCCTTTTCTCTCATTTTTTAATTTTTTCTCTTTTTTTGTTTTTGTTGGGCTCTTTTTGGCCTCTCTTTCTTCGTCCGGAGTCTCATCCCGACTTGTGGGAAATCACAGTCTCCATCATCCTTTCCTCGCTAGGGCAATGCTCTAATAATGTTGATCATCACACTTTCATTTGTTTACAACTCGATATCACAACTCGATAAAACTAATACATGATGACTCTATATGGATGCCTCTTGCAGTGTACCAGGATGTCCAATGACCCACCATAGAAAAGATATCAAACAACACACAAGCCATCAAAATATCATGCTAGCTATCTTACGATCATGCAAAGCAATATGACAATGAATTCTCAAGTCAGTAACTTTCATGGCAATATATCTCGGAATGGCTACGGAAATGCCATAATAGGTAGGTATGGTGGCTGTTTTGAGGAAAATATAACGAGGCTTATGTGTGATAGTGCGTATCATATCATGGCGTCTGGATGCTCCGGTAAAGTTTGCACCAACTCTCGAGGTGAGAAAGGGCAATGCATGATACTGAAGAGGCTATCAAATTGCGGAAAGGTGAGAGTTCATATAATCCATGGACTTGCATTAGTCATAAAGAACACATAGACTTATTGCGAAAGTTTATTAGCCCTCGAAGCAAAGTACTACTACGCATGCCCCTAGGGGGATAGATTGGTAGGAAAAGACCATCGCACATCCCCGACCACCACTCATATGGAAGACCATCAATAATAAATCGTGCTCCAACTTCTTAGCATAACGAGATACTATACGTGCATGCTTCGGAAATCACAAACCTTAACACCAATATTCCTACTAAACCACAATCATTCACTAGTACCTGCAACATATTACCATCTCTATATCGTAGAACTATTGCAAGGAATCAAACATATCATATTCAGTGATCAACAAGTTTTATGTAGAATTTTCTTAACTAACCATTTGAATGACCGATTCATGTTGACTCTCTAAATAGATATAAGTAAACCATGCGAGTTTAATTCTTTCTACAAAAGATTTTCCCATGCTCTAACAAATATAAGTAGCAAAAGAGCATTCTACAAATGGTGGTTTTCTATGTGTAGAGAAACAGGCAATCCAAACTTCAAATGATATAAGTGAAGCACATGAAGCATTTTATAAAGGCATACTCAAAATATATAAGTGAAGTGAAAAGATCATTATATAAATCAACCAAGGACTATCTCATACTAGCATGGTGCATTATTAAAGAAAAATAAAAGGCACACGACGCTCCAAGAATTTACGCATATCATGTGAACAAAACAAAAACCGAGACATACCGATATTTACCTGAGCATCCCCAAGCTTGATAACTTTCATCTCCTCATTATTCTCATATCAATACCTCCTCGATGTTCGAACACTTCATCCACACAAAATTTAACCAAACTTTATTAGAGGGGTTAGTACATATAACATCAAATCCCATCTTGTACTACTGTAACATTATTGTATAATTATAATCAATCATTACCCACTATATATGCTATCATAATTCTATAGCCCCAAGTCAAAGGAGGCTCAGCAAGATTTCAAAATACGCATATAATGAAACTAGAACAACAATGTATGAAAACAGGACAATCTGTAAAGATGCAGATGCTACATATTATGTAACTAAATAAATTCGGAAAAATTAGGAAAAATTAAACAATTTTCATAGCAGTACTGTGTAAAACTTTTAGAATTTTTTCATGTTCCAGTAAAAATGTAAATTCACGCACTAAAGCAGAAGTTTCTGTTTTTGCATCGCACATACCAAACAAGCAATCTAATCATCCTAAAGGCAAATCTTGGCACATTATTTGTATAATACAATGGATTTGTACAAGGGGATATTTATTTTTGTGCGAAACTTGCATGAAATTTTTTACATTGTTTCCATGAGGATGAACACAAGAGTTCAAGGTCGACCCTCACTTCTCTAATGCATAAACTTCCAATCGCTTCTCTTTTTGAAAAAGTTTTTAGGTTTGCCTCTATAATTTTTTGTTTTAGAACTTTTTAAAATCACACAATAGAATAGAATGAATCTCTAAAACTTCTGGGTTGTCTCCCTGACAGCGCTTTCTTTAAAGACATTAAGCTAGGCATAAAGTGCTCAAGTAATGGATCCACCCGGATCCCAAGGTATATCAAAGCCAATTTTAATCAACAATGATTTGTAATTTAGTATTGGGCACAAAGCAACATATATCGTGCAACAACAAAATCTGATCTCTTCCTATGCATCGGCATGTCATAAAAAAACAATTCATGCACACAAAGTAAAGGCTGATACATAGCTTGAATAGTTTCTTGCAGTTTCATCGTATTGGAAAAATAGAGATGTGGAGTTGTAGTTCCTCTCTCATAATAATTACAATTAGGAGCAGCAAGCACATGCATACTATATTTATCAAAATCATCATGTGTAGTAGTAAAAGAAACCCATCAATATAACCCTTAATAAGCGCAAACTTCTCTGATATAGTGTAGTTGGGAGAATTCAAAAAGATAATAGGATTATCGTGTGTGGGTGTAATAGCAACACTTTCATTTTTAACATAAGGAATTATAGCAAGTTCATCTCCATAAGCATAATTCATATTGGCATCATGGCCACAAGCATAGAAAGCATCAAGTTCATCAGACCGGGATATTTCAAACGAATCCAAGGGTAGCAATTATCCTTCGGTAAGCATGAAGATAAATTAAACAATGTATGAGTTGAAAAGTTACTCTCATTAGAACGTGGGCATGGGTGATCAATCCGTTCTTCCTCCTTTGATTCTTCGCTCTCCTCCTCGTCTTTTTCATCTAATGAGCACACAATGTTATCAATTTCTTGTTCCATAGATTCATGTAAAATATTAGACTCTTCTAGGACAACGGAGACTTTCTCAATAAAATCATCAATATCAGCATTGTATTTGTAATTCTCATAGCAATATTTAAGTATAGCAAAAAAAGTTAGGTCTATAAACAGCATCATCAAAATCTTCATAGTTTTCAAACAAAGATTCAATTTGATAAGTACCCTAAAGCAACAAATTCTTCTATTCATTCCACATCATAATAATCATATATACCATTAGCATAAGAAGCCAAGGTTTCATTATCATTAAATTCACATGAAAAGGGAAGGTGTGGAGCCTTCATCATATAGCAAGTATAACCATATCTCAAGCATAAATTCCAAGCATACCATTGCAAACAATCAATTTGATTCCTTGAGAGTTACCCTTTTTGAGTCAAGCAATAATCCGTAAAGTACTCACCTTGATCCATGTGTCTCCCATTATCAAGTTGAACGGGGTTTTCTCAGGATTATCAAAGTAGTGTTCAATATTTTCCACATAACGAGCATCGAGTGTTTTAGAAGGTTCCCCATATCCATGAGTAGCAAGTACACCTAATTATTTTGGTATTTCGTGTTCCATATCCATAACTAAAGATAGAGAACAACTTAAAATAGAAAATCAAATCGACTTAGTGATAAAGCAAACAAGCACACACGAGAATATCAACCCCACGATATTGCGTCCCCGGCAGCGGCGCCAAAACAAGATCATGACAACCCACAACTATAGGGGATCAATTGTAGACTTTCTTGATAAGTAAGAGTGTCGAACCCAACAATGAGCTAAAGGTAGAATTTATATTCCCTTCAAGTTCTATCAACCACCGATACAACTCTACGCGCACTTAATGTTCACTTTACCTAGAACAAGTATGAAACTAGAAGTACTTTGTAGGTGTGAGTAGGATAGGTTTGCAAGATAATAAATACCACATAAATAAAATCAAGGGGCTGTTTAGATAAATAAACAATTAACTTAGTTTTAATAGAGAGTTTTTCTCACAAGAAAGTTATTTGTCTCACAGGGAGAGGCATGAGCTAACATACTTTCTGTACTTGGATCATATGCACTTATAATTGGAATTCTAGCAAGCATCCTCAACTACCAAAGATCATTAAGGTAAAGCCCAACCATAGCATTAAGTATCAAGTCCTCTTTACTCCCATACAACAACCCACTTACTCGGGTTTCTGTTTCAGTCACTCACGCAACCCGAAGCATGAACATATCGCAACACCCTACAGCGGGGATCGCTCACGCTTGTGTGACATGGAGAGCACAATAGGAAAGCACCAATAATAAAACATAGAACTCAAACCAGTCACGATCATCAATCAACCCATAGGACAAAACAGATCTACTCAAACATCATAGGATAGCCACATATCATTGGATAATATATATATATAGCATTGAGCACCATGTTTAAGTAGATATTACAGCGGGGAGAGGAGGTGTTACATTGCTTCATAGAGGGGGAGAGCATTGGTGTTGACGGCAGTGAGGTTTGTTGGTGTAGATCGCCGTCACGATCCTTTGCCTCGATGGCACTCCGGCGCCACCGGGAGAGAGGGTGAGAGAGCCCACCTCCTTCTTCTTCCTTGACCTCCCACTTATATGAGAGGAGGGTTTTCCCTCTGCTCCATGGACTCCATGGCGATGGAGGGGCAGGAGCCCCTCGAGATTGGATCTATCTCTCTTTTTTTGTTCTGTTTCGCGCCCCTGATTTCTGTCCCTTCACCGTTTCTTAAATTCCCGGAGAACCGTAACTCTGATTGGGCTTAAATTTTAACACGTTTTTCTTCCGGATATTATCTTTCTTACCAAGAAAGAAGGGCACAACCCACCTTAGAGGGGACCCACTGTTGGGGAATGCAGTAATTTCAAAAAAAATCCTACGCACACGCAAGATCATGGTGATGCATAGCAACAAGAGGGTAGAGTTTCATCTATGTACCCTCGTAGACCTTAAGCGGAAGCATTATGAAACCGCGGTTGATGTAGTCATACGTCTTCACGATCGACCGATCCTAGTACCAAAAGTACGGCACCTCCGCGATCTGCACACGTTCAGCACGGCGACATCCCACGAACTCACGATCCAGCAGAGTGTTGAGGGAGAGCTTCGTCAGCACGATGGCGTGATGATGGTGATGATGATGCTACCGAAACAGGGCTTCGCCTAAGCACCGCTACGATATGGCAAAGGTGGATTATGGTGGAGGGGGGCATTGCACATGGCTAAGAGATCAATGATCAACTTGTGTGTCTATGGGGTGCCCCCTTCCCCGTATATAAAGGAGAGGAGGAGGGGAGGGCCGGCCATCTACTATGGCGTGCCTTGTGTAGTCCTACCCCCACCGGGAGTAGGATTCCCCCTTTCCAAGTAGTAGGAGTAGGAGAGAAGGAAGGGGAAGAGAGAAGAGAAGGAAGGAGGGGGTGCCGCCCCTCCCCCTAGTACAATTTGGACTAGGCCTTTGGGGGGTGCGTAGCCTACCCTAGGCAGCCCTTCTTTCTCTCCCCTAAAGCCCAATAAGGCCCATATACTCCCTGGCGAATTCCCGTAACTCTCCGGTACTCCGATAAATACTTGAACAACTCAAAACCTTTCTGATGTCCGAATATAGCCTTCCAATATATCGATCTTTACGTCTCCAAAATTTTGAGACTCCTCGTCATGCCCCTCATCTCATCCGGGACTCCGAACAACCTTCGGTAAATCAAAACACATAAACTCATAATACCGAGCGTCACTGAATGTTAAGCGTGCGGACCATACGGGTTCGAGAACTATGTAGACATGACCGAGACTCATTTCCGGTAAAATAACCAATAGCGGAACCTGGATGCTCATATTGGCTCCTGCATATTCTACGAAGATCTTTATCGGTCAAACCGCATAACAACATACGCTGTTCCCTTTGTCATCGGTATGTTACTTGCCCGAGATTCGATCGTCGGTATCTCAATACCTAGTTCAATATCATTACTAGCAAGTCTCTTTACTCGTTCTGTAATGCATCATCCCACAACTGACTCATTAGTCACATTGCTTGCAAGGCTTACAGTGATGTGCATTACCGAGAGGGCCCAGAGATACCTCTCCGACAATTGGAGTGACAAATCCTAGTCTCGATCTATGCAAACTCAACAAGTACCATAGGAGACACCTGTAGGGCACCTTTATAAATCACACAGTTATGTAGTGACGTTTTGTTGCACACAAAGTGTTCCTCCGGTATTCGGGAGTTGCATAATCTCATAGTCAGAGGAACATGTATAAGTCATGAAGAAAGCAGTAGCAACAAACTAAACAATCATCGTGCTAAGCTAACGGAATGGGTCAAGTCAATCACATCATTCTCTAATGATGTGATCCCGTTAATCAAATGACAACTCATGTCTATGGCTAGGAAACTTAACCATCTTTGATTCAACGAGCTAGTCAAGTAGAGGCATACTAGTGACACTCTGTTTGTCTATGTATTCACACATGTACTAAGTTTCCGGTTAATACAATTCTAGCATGAATAATAAACATTTATCATGATATTAGGAAATAATTAATAACTTTGTTATTGCCTCTAGGGCATATTTCCTTGAGTCTCCCACTTGCACTAGAGTCAATAATCTAGTTCACATCTTTATGTGATTAGTTCACATATCCATGTGACTAATACCCAAAGGGTTTACTAGAGTCAATAATCTAGTTCACATCGCTATGTGATTAACACCCAAAGAGTGATCATGTTTTGCTTGTGAGAGAAGTTTAGTCTACGGGTCTGCAACATTCAGATCCGTATGTATTTCGAAAATTTCTATGTCTACCATGCTCTGCACAGAGGTACTCTAGCTAATTGCTCCCACTTTCAATATGTATCCAGATCGAGACTTAGAGTCATCTAGATCTATGTAAAAATCTTTCATTGATGTAACTCTTTATGAAGAACTCTTTTATCACCTCCATAACCGAAAAATATTTCCTTTGTCCTCTAAGGATAGTTTTGACCGCTATCCAATGATCTACTCCTAGATCACTATTGTAATCCTTTGCCAGAATCATGCTAAGGTATACAATAGGACTGGTACACAGCATAGCATACTTTATAGAACCTATGACTGAGGCACAGGGAATGACTTTTCATTCTCTATTTTCTGCTGTGGTCGGGTTTTGAGTCTTTACTCAACTTCACACCTTGCAACACAGTTAAGAACTCCTTCTTTTACTGTTCCATTTTGAACTACTTCAAAATCTTGTCAAGGTATGTAATCATTGAAAAATATTATCAAGCGTCTTGATCTATCTCTATAGATCTTGATGCTTAATGTGTAAGCAGCTTCACCGAGGTCTTTTCTTTGAAAAACTCCTTTCAAACACTCCTTTATGCTTTCCAAGAAATTCTACATCATTTCCGATCGACAATATGTCATTCACATATACTTATCAGAAAGGCTGTAGTGCTCCCATTCACTTTCTTGTAAATATAGGCTTCACCGCAAGTCTGTATAAAACCATATGCTTTGATCACTTTATCAAAGCATATATTCCAACTCCGAGATGCTTGCACCAGTCCATAGATGGATCGCTGGAGCTTGCACACTTTGTTAGCACCTTTAGGATTGACAAAACCTTCTTGTTGCATCATATACAAATCTTCTTTAAGAAATCCATTAAGGAATGCAGTTTTGACATCCATTTTCCAGATTTCATAAAATGTGGCAATTGCTAACATGATTTGGACAGACTTAAGCATCGCTACGAGTGAGAAAATCTCATCGTAGTCAACATCTTGAACTTGTCGAAAACCTATTTGCGACAATTCGAGCTTTGTAGATAGTAACACTACTATCAGTGTCTGTCTTCCTCTTGAAAATCCATTTATTCTTAATGGCTCACCGATCATCGGACAAGTCAATCAAAGTCCATACATTGTTCTAATACATGGATCCCATCTCAGATTTCATGGCTTCAAGCCATTTCACGGAATCTGGGCTCATCATCGCTTCCTCATAGTTTGTAGGTTCGTCATGTTCAAGTAAGATGACCTAAAGAACAGGATTACCGTACCACTCTGGTGCCGATCTCACTCTGGTTGACCTACGAGGTTCGGTAGTAACTTGATCTGAAGTTACATGATCATCATCATTAGCTTCCTCACTAATTGGTGTAGGAGTCACAAGAACAGATTTCTGTGATGAACTACTTTCTAATAAGGGAGCATGTACAATTACCTCATCAAGTTCTACTTTCCTCCCACTCACTTCTTTCGAGAGAAACTCCTTCTCTAGAAAGGATCCATTCTTGGCAACAAAATAGAAGGTGTACCCAATAGTTTATTTTGGGAATAATATGAAGACACACTACTCCGATTTGGGTTCGAGCTAATCAGTTTGAAATTTTTTCACATAAGCATCGCAACCCCAAACTTTAAGAAATGACAACTTTGGTTTCTTGCCAAACCATAGTTTATACGGTGTCATCTCAACGGATTTAGATGGTTCCCTATTTAAAATGAATGCAGCTACCTCTAATGCATAACCCCAAAACGATAGCGGTAAATCAGTAAGAGACATCATAGATTGCACCATATCTAGTAAAGTGCAAATATGACGTTCGGACATACCATTATGCTGTGGTGTTCCAGGTGGCGTGAGTTGTGAAATTATTCGCATTGTTTGAAATGAAGACCAAACTCGTAACTCAAATATTCTCCTCCATGATCAGATCATAGAAACTTTATTTTCTTGTTACGAGGATTTTCCACTTCACTCTAAAATTCTTTGAACTTTTCAAATGTTTCAGACTTATGTTTCATCAAGTAGATATACCCATATCTGCTCAAATCATCTGTGAAGGTCAGAAAATAACGATACCCACTGCGAGCCCCAACACTCATCGGACCACATACATCAGTATGTATTATTTCCAATAAGTCAGTTGCTCGCTCCATTGTTCCGGAGAAAGGAGTCTTAGTCATCTTGCCCATGATGCATGGTTCGCAAGCATCAAGTGATTCATAATCAAGTGATTCCAAAAGACCATCGGTTTCTTCATGCGCTTTACACCAATATGACCTAAACGGCAGTGCCACAAATAAGTTGCACTATCATTATTAACTTTGCATCTTTTGGCTTCAATATTATGAATATGTGTATCACTACGATCGATATTCAATAAACCATTTATATTGAGTGTATGACCATAGAAGGTTTTATTCATGTAAATAGAACATCAATTATTCTTTGACTTAAATGAATAACCATATTGCAATAAACATGATCCAATCATATTCATGCTCAACGTAAACACCAAATAACATTTATTTTAGGTTCAACACTAACCCCGAAGGTAAAGTGAGTGTGCGATGGTGATCTTATCAACCTTGGAATCATTTCCAACACACATCGTCACCTCGTCCTCAACTAGTCTTTGTTTATTTTGCAACTCTCGTTTCGAGTTACTACTCTTAGCAACTGAACTAGTATCAAATACCGAGGGGTTTTCTATAAACACTAGTAAAGTACACATCAATAACATGTATATCAAGTATACCTTTGTTCACTTTGCCATCCTTCTTATCCACCAAGTATCTAGGGCAGTTCCACTTCCAGTGACCATTTCCTTTGCAGTAGAAGCACTCAGTTTCAGGCTTGGGTCTATCTTTGGGCTTCTTCATGGGATGGCTACTTGCTTGCCATTCTTCTCCAAGTTCCCTTTCTTTCCCTTGCCCTTTTACTTGAAACTAGTGGTCTTGTCAACCATCAACACTTGATGCTTTTCTCGATTTCTACCTTCGTTGATTTCAGCATCGTGAAGAGCTTCGGGAATCGTTTCCATTATCCCTTGCATATTATAGTTAATCATGAAGTTCTAGTAACTTGGTGATAGTGACTACAGAACTCTATCAATCACTATCTTATCGGGAAGATTAACTCCCACTTGATTCAAGTGATTGTAGTACTCAGACATTCTGAGCACATGCTCACTCGTTGAGCTATTCTCCTCCATTCTTGTAGGCAAAGTACTGTCAGATGTCTCGTACCTCTTGACATGGGCATGAGTATGAGATACCAATTTCAACTCTTGGAACATCTTATATGATCCGTGGGGTTCAAAACATTTTTGAAGTCCCGGTTCTAAGCCGTAAAGCATGGTGCACTAAACTATCAAGTAGTCATCATACCGAGCTTGTAAAACATTCATAACGTCTGCATCTGCTCCTGCAATAGGTCTGTCACCTAGAGGTGCATCATGGACATAATTCTTCTGTGCAGCAATGAGGATAATCCTCAGATCACAGACCTAGTCTGCATCATTGCTACTATCATCTTTCAACATAGTTTTTCTCTATGAACATATCAAAAATAAACAGGGAGCTACATCGCGAGCTATTGATCTACAACATAGTTATGCAAATACTATCAGAACTAAGTTCATGATAAATTAAAGTTCAATTAATCATATTACTGAAGAACTCCCACTTAGATAGCATCCCTCTAGTCATCTAAATGGTCACGTGATCCAAATCAACTAAACCATGTCCGATCATCATGTGAGATGGAGTAGTTTTCAATGGTGAACATCACTATGTTGATCATAGCTACTATATGATTCACGCTCGACCTTTCGGTCTCTAGTGTTCTGAGGCCATATCTACATATGCTAGGCTCGTCAAGTTAACCCAAGTATTCCACGTGTGCAATACTGGCTTGCACCCGTTGTATGTGAACGTAGAGCTTATCAAACCCGATCATCATGTGGTGTCTCGGCATGACGAACTGTCGCAACGGTGCATACTCAGGGAGAACACTTATAACTTGGAATTTAGTGAGAGATCATGTTGTAATGCTACCATCGAACTAAGCAAAATAAGATGCATAATGGATAAACATCACATGCAATCAAAATATGTGACATAATATGGCCATGATCATCTTGCGCCTTTGATCTCCATCTCCAAAGTACCGTCATGATCTCTATCGTCACCGGCATGACACCATGATCTCCATCATCTTGATCTCTATCAACATGTCATCACATACTCGTCTCGCCAACTATTGCTCTTGCAACTATTGTTATCGCATAGCGATAAAGTAAAGCAATTATATGGCGCTTGCATCTTATGCAATAAAGAGACAACCATAAGGCTCCTGCCAGTTGCCGATAACTTTAACAAAACATGATCATCTCATACAACAACTTATATCTCATCACGTCTTGACCATATCACATCATAACAAGCCCTGCAAAAACAAGTTAGAGTCCTCTACTTTGTTGTTGCAAGTTTTACGTGGCTACTACGGGCTGAGCATGAACCGTTCTTACCTACACATCAAAAGCCACAACGGGGTATAGTGATTGCTTTTTGATCATCAGAAAGAACCCTGTTCATTGAATCTGATTCAACTAAAGCTGGAGAAACAGACACCCACTAGCCACCTGTGTGCGAGGCATGTCGGTAGAACCAGTCTCGCGTAAGCGTACGCGTAATGTCGGTCTGGGCAGCTTCATCCAACAATGCTGCCAAATGAAGAATAAACTAGTGACGGCAAGCAATATGTATATACCCACGCCCACAACTCCTTTGTGTTCTACTCGTGCATATAACATCTAAGCATAAACCTGGCTCTGATACCACTATTGGGGAACGCAGTAATTTCAAAAAATTACCTACGCACACGCAAGATCATGGTGATGCATAGCAACGAGAGGGGAGAATTTCGTCTACATACCCTCGTATACCATAAGAGGAAGCGTTATGACAACGCGGTTGATGTAGTCGTACGTCTTCACGATCGACTGATCTTAGCACCAAAAGTACGGCACCTCCACGATCTGCACACGTTCATCTCGGTAACGTCCCACGAACCCACGATCCAGCAGAGTGTCGAGGGAGATCTTCGTCAGCACGAAGGCGTAAATGACGGTGATGATGATGCTACCAGAACAGGGCTTCGCCTAAGCACCGTTATGATATGACCGAGGTGGATTATGGTGGAGGGGGCACCGCACACGGCTAAGAGATCAATGATCAACTTGTGTGTCTAAGGGGTGCCCCCCTCCCCCATATATAAAGGAGAGGAGGAGGTGAAGGGCCGGCCCTCAACTATGGCGCGCCTTGGGGAGTCCTACTCCCACCGGGAGTAGGATTCCCCCCTTTCCAAGTAGTAGGAGTAGGAGAGAGGGAAGGGGAAGAGAGAAGAGAAGGAAGGAGGGGGCGCCGCCCCTCCCCCTAGTCCAATTCGGACTAGGCCTTGGGGGGCGCAGCATGCCCTAGGCAGCCCTTCTCTCTCTCCCCTATAGCCCAAAAAGTCCCATATACTCCCCGGCGAATTCATGTAACTCTCTGGTACTCCGATAAATACTCGAACCACTCAGAACCTTTACGATGTCCGAATATAGCCTTCCAATATATCGATCTTTACGTCTTGAACATTTCGAGACTCCTCGTCATGTCCCTAATCTCATCTGGGACTCCAAACAACCTTCGGTACATCAAAACACATAAACTCATAATATCGATCATCACCGAACGTTAAGCGTGTGTACCCTACGGGTTCGAGAACTATGTAGACTTGACCGAGACTCATTTCCGGTAAATAACCAATAGCGGAACCTGGATGCTCATATTGGCTCCTACATATTCTACGAAGATCTTTATGGGTCAAACCGCATAACAACATACGTTGTTCCCTTTGTCATCGGTATGTTACTTGCCCGAGATTCGACCGTAGGCATCTCAATACCTAGTTCAATATCGTTACTGGCAAGTCTCTTTACTCATTCTTTAATGCATCATCTTGCAACTAACTCATTAGTCACATTGCTTACAAGGCTTATGGTGATGTGCATTACCGAGAGGGCCCAGAGATACCTCTGCGACAATCGGAGTGACAAATCCTAGTCTCGATCTATGCCAACTCAACAAGTACCATCAGAGGCACCTGTAGAGCACCTTTATAATCAGCCAGTTACGTTGTGACGTTTGGTAGCACACAAAGTGGTCCTCCGGTATTCGGGAGTTGCATAATCTCATAGTCAGAGGAACATGTATAAGTCATGAAGAAAGGAGTAGCAACAAACTAAATGATCATCGCACTAAGCTAACGGAATGGGTCAAGTCAATCACATCATTCCCTAATGATGTGATCACGTTAATCAAATGACAACTCATCTCTATGGCTAGGAAACTTAACCATCTTTGATTCAACGAGCTAGTCAAGTAGAGGCATACTAGTGACACTCTGTTTGTCTATGTATTCACACATGTACTAAGTTTCCAGTTAATACAATTCTATCATGAATAATAAACATTTAACATGATATAAGGAAATAAATAATAACTTTATCATTGCCTCTAGGGCATATTTCCTTCGCCCACAAGCCTGTTGGCCGCACCCATGGTAGGGGGACACACCCCTCAAGCTTGTGGGCCCCTCGGGCATCGTTTCACATTGATTCTTTTTCCCAAAAATCACAAATATTCAGAAAAAAATCTCCGTAAATTTTTATCACGTTTGGACTTCGTTTGTTATGGATATTCTGTGAAATCAAAGACATGCAATAAATAGGAACTGGCACTAGGCACTAGATCAATATGTTAGTCCAAAAATAATATAAAATGTTGCCAAAAGTATATGAAAGTTGTGGAATATTGGCATGAAACAATCAACAATTATAGATACGACAGAGACGTATCAGTGAACTGCGTTGGGATTCCCTGGAGAGGAGAGGATGATGCAGTATAGTAGAGATAAGTATTTTCCTCAATTAAGAACTAATGTTATCAATCCAGTAGGAGAACCAAGCAACAACTCGTTAGCAGCACCTGCACACAAGCAACAAATCTGGCAACCCAACGCGAACAAGGGGTTGTCAATCCCTTGACGGTTACGATCAAGATTAAACTGTATGGTGATAGATAGATAGATCAAACAAAAATAAAAAGTAAAAAATGAAGCAAGGTATTTTAGGTTTAAATATATGATAAAATTAGACCCAGGGGCCATAGTTTTCACTAGAGGCTTGTCTCTCGAAAATAGCATACAGTGGGTAAACAAATTACATTGGGTGATTGATAGAAAAGCAAATAATTATGACGATATCCAAGGAATTGATCATATATAGGCATCATGCCCGAGACAAGTAGACCGAAACGATTCTGCATGTACTACTATTACTCCACACATCGACCTCTATCCAACATGCATCTAGTGTAGTAGGTTCATAGAAACAGAGTAATGCCTTAAGCAAGATGACATGATGTAGACAAGATAAAGTCATGTATGAATAAACCCCATGTTTTCCCCTTAATAGCAACGATACATACGTGACTTGTCCCCATCTGTCACTGGGATTGACCACCGCAAGATTGAACCCATTACAAAGCACCTCTCCCATTGCAAGAACAATCAATCTAGTTGGCCAAACCAAATAAATAGATCGGAGAGAAATACAAAGGTATAGTGATCATGCCTAAAAGAGTTCAGAAAAAACTCCAATAATATTCATGGATAGATCTGATCATAAACTCCCAATTCATCAGATCCCAACAAGCACACCACAAAAATTCATTACATTGAATAGATCTCAGATACGTCCATTTTGAATCATGCTTTTATGTTGATATTTATTGCATTATGGGTTGTTATTACACATTATGGTATAATACTTATGCCTTTTGTCTCTAATTTTACAAGATTTACATGAAGAGGGAGAACGCCGGTAGCTGGAATTATGGACCGGAAATGAGCAAATTCGAGAGACCTATTCGGCACAACTCCAAAAGTCCTAAAAATTTACAGAGAATTATTTTGGAATATATAAAAATTATTGGGCGAAGAAAATACCAGAGGGGACCGACCAAGTGGCCACAAGCCTGGGCGACGCTCCCTACCCCCTGGGTGCGCCCCGAGGGCTTGTGGGCCCCCTGGCAGGTCTTCGGTGCCTATCTCCTACTATATGGAGGCTTTTGACTTGGGAAAAAATCATAAGGAACCTTTCGGGATGAAGCGCCACTTTCTCGAGGGGGAACCTGGGCAGAAGCAATCTAGGGCTCCGACGGAGCTGTTCTGCCGGGCAAACTTCCCTGCCGGATGGGGAAATCGAAGCCATCATCATCACCAATTACCCTCTCATCGAGAGGGTGTAAATCTCCATCAACATCTTCACCAGAACCATCTCCTGTCAAACCCTAGTTCATCTCTTGTATTCAATCATTGTCTCAAAACCTCACATTGGTACCTGTGGGTTTGTTCTTGAGGACATGGTAGAAGTCTTGTTATAAGTAATCATGTGAATTTGGTATTCATTCGATATTTTGATGAGATGTATGTTGTCTTTCCTCTAGTGGTGTTATGTGAACGTTGACTACATGACACTTCACCATGATTTGGGCCTAGGGGAAGGAATTGAGAAGTAATAAGTAGATGATGGATTGCTAGAGTGACAGAAGCTTAAACCCTAGTTTATGCATTGCTTCGTAAGGGAATGATTTGTATGCACATGTTTCATGCTATGGTTAGATTTATCTTAATTCTTCTTTCATAGTAGCGGATGCTTGCAAGAGGGTTTAATCATAAGTGGGAGGCTTATCCAAGTAAGGACAGCACCCAAGCACCGGTCCACCCACATATCAAATTATCAAAGTAACAAACGCAAATCATATGAGCATGATGAAAACTAACTTGACAATAATTCTCATGTGTCCTCGGGAGCGCTTTGCTTTATATAAGAGTTCGTCCAGGCTTATCCTTTGCTACAAAAAGGATTGGGCCACCTTGCAGCACCTTTGTTTCACTTGTTACTTGTTACTCGTTACAAATTATCTTATCACAAAACTATCTATTACCAATAATGTCAGTGCTTGCAGAAAATACATTGCTGAAAACCACTTGTCATTTCCTAATGATCCTCGTTGGGTTCGACTCTATTACTTATCAAAAGAACTACTATAGATCCCATATACTTGTGGGTCATCAAGACACTTTTCTGGTGTCGTTGCTCGGGAGTGAAGTGCCTTTGGTGAGTGGAATTTTGTAAGGAAAAATTTATATTACGTGCTGAAATTTACTATCACTTGTCACTATGGAAAATAATCCTTCGAGGGGCTTGTTCGGGTCTTCACCTCGACCGCAACAACAAAGAGTTGCTCCTCAACCTACTGCACCTACTGAAAATATTTATTATGAAATTCCTTCGGGTATGATACAAAAACTTCTAGCTAATCCTTATGCAGGAGATGGAACACTACATCCTAATTTGCATCTAATATATGTGGATGAAGTTTGTAGATTTTTTAAGCTTGCAAGTTTGCTTGAGGATGATGTGAAGAATAAAGTCTTCCCTTTATCTTTGAAGGGAAAGGCATTGACATGGTATAGGCTATGTGATGACATTGGATCTTGGAATTACAACAGATTGAAATTGGATTTTCATTAGATGTTTTATCCTATGAATCTGGTTCATCGTGATCAGAATTATATATGTAATTTTTGGCTTTGTGAAGGAGAAAGTATATCTCAAGCTTGGTGGAGGCTTAAGTCAATGTTATATTAATTCTCCAATAATGAGCTCTCAAGAGAAATTATTATTCAGAATTTTTATGCTCGGCTTTCTCGTAATGATCAATCCATGCTCGATACTTCTTGTACTGGTTCTTTTATGAAGAAAACAATTGAATTCAAATGGGATCTCTTCGAAAGAATTAAATGCAACTCTAAAGATTCGTAGCTCGGCGAAGGTAAGGAGTCAGGTATAAACTTTTATGGATATCGATGCTTTTCGTGAATTTAGCACTAAATATGGACATGCTCTGAGATAGTAGCTTCTTTCTGTGAATCATGTGCTACTCATGTTGATCTCCCTAAGGAGAAGTGGTTTAAATATCATCCTCGCATAGAAGTAAAAATATTAGAACCTATCAAAGCTGAAGAAGAAACCATTACTTATAATGTTGATCCTATTATTCCTACTACCTATATTGAGAAACCACATTTTCCTGTTAGGATAAAAGAACATGCTAAAGCTTCAGTTGTAGTCTGTAAGAGTTACACTACAACACCTAGACCCCCTGAACAAATTGAAGTTGAACCATATTACAACGATTACATAGATTAGATCCACTGGCCATCAATGTTCTCCACCAGTGCAAATATTGGGAACAATGCAACATATTAAATACACTTGTTATCAAAGTTGGCGACTACAGCAAATAAACGCCGCAGCAAAACAAGTCTAGAACTGAAACCACTTCGGAAGAGCTCAAGAAACAATATCCTAATGTCGGTGTAACAAACCTTGGCATATGTTTCCCAGATTGTACATAGGCACGGAGGCAAGGTTACAACAGCAAGACAAGACCAAGCTAAGGAGATAGCTCTTTGAGGAATCAAAGGGCGGATCAAGAAGACCAAGACAAGATAGAAGAGCAAGGAAGCACTAAGGAAAAACCTCCCTTACTGGGCAGGTGATCCCGGTCAGGTCGAGGCCACACCAAAGACAAGTCTCAAAACTCCCCTAGCAGGCTTGCGAGGGACGCCAAGGGCGGATCACCCCGCCAAGGCACCACCGCTCCCCCGTACAACTACTCTAGTCACTTGTCAATGTGGTGTCGAGCCCCCAAGAGATTAAGTGGCTGTCCTCTGGCACGTGACAACCATTTGGGCAGAAGATTCACCCTACATGACACCCGTCCAGAGGCGTGTCAGGCATATGAGCGAGAGACAGCTAAAGTGGCGTAGCAAGGCTTGTCGGGCTACATCGATGACGTGACACTAAGCTGCGCATTTAATGCGCCTTGTCCTGTCTGCAGAGTTAGGTATGATAGCACTATTTGGTATCTAATCAGTGTGTAATGACTAATTTTCCATTGTTGTAACCCCTTAACCTATAAAAGTAGGGCCATGGCGACCTAAAATAGGATTCGGACCCTTGTACACTCTTACGCGCGTATCTGCTCTCACCGAGGTGACCTTGCCGTGCTTGAGCATTGCGTGTTCGTCACGGTCCTCCATCAAATCTACCAAAGTAGGAGTAGGGTTTTACATTTCGCAGTGGCCTAAACCTGGGTAAAAACCACCGCGTCACCATTTGTCGTGTTGCCCCTATGATCTCTGCTCTTTGTGAAAATCCTACCGCCTCAGCGAAACCAATCAGGCTCCGAATGGTGGCTCTCCACTTATCCATTTGATTGGCCGCTGGAGGAAATCTCAATAGGAGCTGGGCTCGCGCCATGTCTTCCGAAGCTGTGCTTGGCATAGACGATGATGCAGATCGCGACGTCGCCTGACTTCTGACGGTGCCGGTAGTGGTGGCGTCGTGCTCTCATCGCCGTGAGCCAGTCGCGAGGGTGGCGTGTCGACGAGGCATATGCGCTTGGGGATTGACGACCCAGTTCGGCACATCGTCTAGGTTAACTTGCCTTGGGGATGTCGCGTGCCCCATAGCCACACCCGCAGCAGGGGCAACTAGAGGGTTGAGATTCGCACCAGAGCGAGCGACATCGCTACGGCTGCGTCCTTCAGTGAGGTGGAGAGGCAGAGATGGAATGTTCTCCCCACTCACATCTTGTGGAACATGGCCGACTATTGATGCTGTCCTCCTTCGGCGCCTCCTACTCCCACTTCGGTTGTAGGGGGAACGGTGATGATGTCACCCGCGCTGGTCACATTTCCCGCGACGTCCATGTCCCCGTGCACCCCCTTAGCCCCCACGACATCAGTGGCTGCATGGAAGGGGGCCTTTGAGGTGGATGGGTGAGCTGTAGCGCTGTACATTTTCTTGGGTGCCATGGATGATGAAGCCGTTGATGAAGATGAAGATGATGAAGATCGACACGCTGCTTACAACCTCGGGTTCGCACAAGCGCCTCCCACTACCTAGCGCACCAAAGATGTCGTGGCGGAACACGATCACCTATGGGGCCATTGGCCCCTTGTGGTTCGGCGAGGGAGAGGGGCACGTTGCACAAAGAGCGAAGATCGTATGGGCAGCGCGACAAATGGTGACGCGGTGGTTTTTACCCAGGTTCAGGCCACTGCGTAGCATAAACCCTACTCCTGCTTTGGTAGAATTGACGGAGGACCATGACCCACAGCGCTCAAGCCCCGCAAGGTCGCCTTTGGGAGAGCAGCTACGCGCGTAAGAGTGTACAAGGGTTTGAATCCTATTTTAGGTTGCCATGGCCCTCCTTTTATAGGTTAAGGGGTTGCCACAATGGCAAATCAGTCATTACACACTGATTAGATAGCAAACAGTGCTATCATACCTAACTCTATAGAGAGGACAAGGCGCATTAAATGCACCGCTTAGTGTCACGTCATGGATGTAGCCTGGCAAGCATTGCCGTGCCACTTTAGCTGTCTCTCGCCCTGTCTACCTGACCCGCCTCTGGACGAGTGTCATGCAGGGTGAATCTTCTCAACAGGCAGCGACAATGGCCCGAGCTGCTGGTCGTACCAAAGGGGACACTCCTATGATGTAGTCCCCTCCACGGCAACCAGCGTAGGGGCCGCAGCCAGAACCACACGACCAAGAACACGACAATGTGTCGATGGCTTCATCTAATCCTCGAGCCCGTTGAGACCAGCGGCAGGTCCTAGAAGACAGGTGGATGAAAGACGTGCGCATCACCATAGAGCAACGCCACGAACCCCGCCACTAGTCTGATAGGCGCAATGGCCCCAATGTCGATGAGCCTGTGCCCGGTGGAGATGGATACCTGCCTTTCGAGGTTAGGTGTCCTGCATTCACTCGTGAGCTACGTGATGTAGGGTAGAAACCTAATCGCCCGATCTTTCACGAAAGGAGCGTATCCCATGATGAACATGAAGAACACGAGGGGAAAACAAGGGGAAACACGAGAGAATCACTCAACCAACAAGAAATAGTCACACATGTGCTAGATCCTCGAGTACATAAAGTAAGATATACGATCCACAATCAACTAGGGACGGTACACGGTAACCGGTCTTCTCCGTGAGGAGGTCTTGAAGTTCTTCTCCAAAAGGAGGTCTTGAATCCAAAGGGATCTTCTTCGTAGAGGTCGCGGTCTCTCTCGTGGAGTAGATCTGATGTGGATGAGCAATGCTCTATCTCTAAAATGAGCTAAACCAATGCTAACCCTAACTAGTAGGAGGGGGAGTAGTATATATAGTCTAAGCCATGAAGGGGTAAGTGGGAAAGGGGATACATGGGCCTCGGGCCCTGTCCATGCGCGCAGGCAGGTGTCAGATGTCCGGGCGTCGGGCCGTATGTCCGGGCTGGCAGGCCGGATGTCTGGGCTGACGGAGCTGGTCACGGTGCTCTCTAGAATGGCTTGTCCGGATTTCCGGGGGTGAGGCCGGATGTCCGGGTGTTGGCGAGGCGCTGGATGTCCGGGGCTGACGCCAGATGTCCGGGGCCTGTAGCACTTCGGCTGCAGGGCTGCTGCTGTTGTTGACATCTTCAAGGGCCGGATGTCCGGGCTAGGGCCGGATGTCTGGGTCCTGGGAGATGTCTCCGTCTTCTTCCGTCGTCGCTTCCATGCTTCCCTCGCGGATGGTGTTGTTGTTCCTTGGCGCTTGCACTCCTCTTCGTCGTCCATAGTGTTCCGACAATACCTATGCATGCACACGAGAGGGGTGTCAAGTAGTATACCATCCTCGAAGGGGTCAAGTGAGCACGTATAAAGGAGATGATTCACCTTTGGGTATGTCAAGTAGATGTCGCACGTGTCACTCGCCAAACGGACTCTTGACATGGTGATGTCCATAGGATTCTCCGCATCATCTCCCCTCCCTTGGGAAAGATCCGACCTCGGATCGAAATCCAAATCACCATGGGAAAGAGATGGCGTCGCTGTGTAGGAGTGGTCGATCACCAAGTTCTCGTCATCTTGAATCTCGAAATGGGCACTCTCGAATGTCGCACCATCTTGGGATTCCTTCAAAAGGATCAAAGACAACAAACACTTGGAAACAATGTGGTTAGCGTTAGTGCAAAACCAAGCATTCAAGAGGTGATTCACCAAACAAGTGTCGTCATCATGCAAAGCATATGGCTTGACAAAGGATTGTGACATGGCATATAAGCATATCAATTGACCATAATCAAGGATATCATGGGGACAAGCATGTAAATGTGAGGTAGTGATGCAAATATGTTGGACAAGTGAACAAGCATCTACCTCAAGCTCATAGCAAACATTCAAATATTGCTCAATGAAAGGTCTATGGTAGGCATAAGAATCATTCACAACACCAAAGAAGGTGAGATGTCTAAACACATGGATCAAGTGCAAGACAATCCAAGCAATACGTGCATAAGGTGTAGTGAAGATAGTGTGGCACTCAACACAATAGAAAGAGCAATTGTTCATCATGTGTGAGGCAATCAAGGCAAGCATGTAGCAGTCAATGGGACATGGCATATGTGAAGTGATGACATTGTTGCAACCAAACAGGTGATAGGAGCAAGTAATCGAAGAATTGGATGCAACACACAAGGCATATATATCATGATGCATGGAATGGTGGAAATGACAAGTCGAAGCAAGGACTCTAACATGTGAGCAATCAAGTGGTCCAAGATGAACAATAAGGCTCATGGTGCAAGCAACACAAGTAGTATGATCCGTCATATCCATGCTCAAGAAAGATGTCACCTTGAAAAAAAAAATTTCCACTTTTTTTTCGGAAATCAGGGCAGCGACGACGAAAAAGTGCGACAAAAAATCACTATGATGGCACGTGGCTCAAAAGACTCAGAAAAGCCTAAAAATAGGATAGGGAAAAAAAAATTTGCCCCAGAAAATTTTGGCCTAAAAACTGCCCGGGGGTCTCCAGAACAATCCCCAGAATTTTTTTTTTTCCGAGACCTACGCAGGCAAGGAAACACGAATCGGAATTGAGATTGATCTCAAGAACAATCCTAATATGAGAAGAACTCGGATTGGTGGTCGATATATGGTTGTGGTATATGGCAGCGGTGGTGGTATATGGTAGCGGTGGTGGTATGTGGTATATGGATAAGGATTCAGAGCGGTGGCGGATAAGCAAAAGTGGTAGATGGGCGATGATGATGGTGCGGCGGCGGCGTGACAACTTATGACCAGAACTCGAAACTCTAAAAGACTAGACTCTAAGACCAGCAACTTGACACGACGATGCAACCGCAAATTCAACAAAGCAAAAACCCTAAAAAGATTATGCAAAGGCTCAGATTGGTTCGGATATGATGAACTAACCCTAATTTTTTTTTGTGGCTTTTTCGTGGACTGTAGGTATGAAGAACAGACTCGATCTAATCTACGAAAAACTGTAAAATCTCACCGAGCAACCTGGAAATCTGATACCACTGATAGAGGCAAAGGTGTCCCGATGTTTCGATGAGATGGTGGCTATCGTTTTCTGTGGGAGTCGACCTTGACGATCCGACTACGAACGTGCGAGACGTCGCGCCTTAGCAATCGCTAAACCAACTTCCGAGGGGTTATTGACCACGCCGGAGCACGATCAACCTGACCACGAGGGCCTGTTTCCTGCGAGCAAACGAAGAACAAGCAAGAAACTGAGATTGCAATCTGGATATTGCGAATATAAGATGAAAGCTTTATTGATCAAGGTGGGGTTCTGTGACGTCTTGGTCTGGTCGTTGGACACAAACGAAGTACGCGAAGTTGCAGCTATGGCGAACTTTTAATCTAAACAAAACCCAAGTCTAAACGACGCCCTAAGGGCTGTATATATGGAGGAAGAGAGGGGAATTTCGTGGCCCTTGAGGGTGGGGTCCGAAACCAACCCTAACTCTTGTTTCCCCACACATACGGACTCTAAAAATAGCCTATACTTAAGTATTTCGAAATTACATGGGCCTGGCCCATTAATAAGGTGACGCAGCACCTAGAATAGCCTATGGACGAATATTATGAAGTGGCATCTTGTATATTTCGTCCAAGGCTTCATGCACTCCTTATGGCGGCTTCAAAGTCCTGAAATCATCACTTGTAACTCCGTTCTTGATCCCCTTGCGCATACCATCAACTCCATTCGTGTTCTTGCTCCAATGTTCATCCTTCTCCAAGCTAGGACCTTCATTTGTAAGCAAAACAAATGTATCCAATTTAGGCAACATCATAATCTCATGAACATTAGAATCATTACCAAGAAACGAAAGTACCTGGTAATTTAATTGGCGTGCGCGAGCTCTAGTAATTGGTCCAGTATATGTAACAGTAGGGGCTGTGGGTGTAACAATGGTATTGATGTCCTCATCAGAAGGTGTGTCCTTGTGCGTCCTTCACAATGCCGAAGTGGTATGAAAGGTGGTGTAGAAGCGAGTCATTGTCGAATGTATGTGGCTCGCTCTCAACAGCTCGGATTGTCAACTCACGTGACGTGGAAGTTGACACGAAGTCCAAGTATCCTACACATTGCACACAACAAAAGAAAGAACGTATGCGCATGGTAGATAAACACATCATTGATCATGATGGTTCTTTTCTCTTGCACATAACCATTAGAAGCACAAGTGCATGAATAATATGATGCAACAATGGCAATATTCATGGCACTAGGTATATGGTGCAAAGAGGTAAGACAAGCATGCTTCACAAGAGAAATGTCAAAATCTCCAAATATATGCGAGAATGCTATGGGGGCAAACTCATTATCAAGACTAAAGGCATAATTGCACTCAATACATGGCAAATCATCTAGCATGAGAGAGGCAACATATGGAGACATATGACGGCAAGCAATAACAATCATGTGATAAGCATGTAGATGGTTGTCATCAACCGCATTAAATGAGAAAGTATGAATCATCGGTGATGCAACATAAGCAATCGTAGTAATCAAGTTGTGCAAGATAGTAGTGCAAAGATGCAACATACTAGAGGAAATCATTGCAATCATGTCATGTGAGAAAATAATATGCATAGACAATGCACATGACATATCGCAAGCACGAACACAAAGCAAGATTAGAGTATCATCATAGGCATGGGGCACAAAGCAAACATGGCAATAACAAGTGATATCTCCACCAAGCTTGCAAATACACATAGAAGTACTAGAATCAATCATCATGTGTAATGCAAAGCATGGGTCACAAATGCATGGCAAAGGCATAGGAATGAGCATATCATGCAAAGTGAACATGGCAAGATGGGCATATAATATGTAATGGACAATAACCCATAGCCAAGTGAGGGTCATGTAGAAGAAATGCGTGAAGTCTTTGCACGAAGAGAGCGGTGGGAAAGACACTCCATGGGATCCCAAGTCATCATTGCTCTCTAGATCTTGTTTTGTCAACTCGTGGGATTGCGAGGTTGACAAGAATTCATGGGTACCTACACCCAAAAGACACAAACGAAAGAAATTGTGTGTGTGGTAAATGTACACATCATCCATCATGATGTGTATGTGCACGTGAAAGTTAGCACAAGATAAGCGTTGCTTAAAGAAATTTGATGCATGGTATAAGAACATGTCATCCATCATGAAAGAATAGTTATTATGTATAACACGATGGGGATGCAAATTGAGCGTAAAAATATATGGCACATCAATATCATGTATATTCATGGGGAGCATATTATTCACATAAGTATTGGGATCATGCAATGAATGGGATGAATCAAAATCTCCTAAAATGTATGAGGAAACTATGGGGGTATCCTCATGAGCAATAATGGAAACACCATATGGAGAAAATGGACAACATCCAAAACAATGCATATCCGAAGCTAGGTGTTCATGGCATGGCATATGAGATAAATGATGCAAAGGGAGCATATCTGCATAGTCACTATGAAGAGATTGCAAATATGACATATGATTGATCTCATGCATAGCATATGACAAGTCAAGTGGATTGGCAAACATGATGTGACCAAGAGAATTATCACAAGAAATCCTATGTTGGCATCACAACTAAAAGACTCCACATGGCAATCATCATACTCATCATAAATGGGTAAATCATCGCATGGGGAAATCATACTAGCATGAAGCATGTCAATACGGGGATCAACATCATGCAAGCAATCAATGTCATGAATGTCCGCTAGTGGGACTAGAGCATCACCTTCACCTATGTTACCTTTGTCATTCCACTCATGTGGTGTAGGTGAGGTGGGAAGGACCAAGTGGTGGTCATCTTCATCTTGATGGAACCATGTGGGGGGTGCATCATATTCCACCATGTCCATCATCTTGTCTAGAGGGCGGACGAAGTCGTCGAGAATCGGCGCGTCATCATATAAGGGACCTAGCAGCAAATGAGAAGACACAATAGAGGTAGAGGTCAAGTCGTTAGTGTTGAAAGTGGCCTCACATGACCTATCAACTATCTCACTCTCTCTATGTTGTGGTTCACTCACTCCCTCAAAATAGGTTCACTTAAACTCACGTATGGTGGAGTCACTCATCTCACTCAAGTGGTGGGGGTTGTGGCTCTCCTCACATGGGAATTGGGGCAACACATCATATATGGGGCTAGTGGTGAAGTCACTCTCACTCTCAATATGGTGGCTAAAGTCACTCAAGTCATCATATGTCACCATGGTCGAAGGGAAAATCCCATGCTCAACCATCTCGTTGTCGTCGCCGTGGATGAAAGCCGAAGATGGCACATCATCACTCTCGCCTCCTAAGATGGAAGCATCATCCTTGCTCATCACCATGTCGCTTGCCTCCAAAGCTTGTTCCTTGAGGGTCTCTGTAGTCGTAATCGTTGCCACACCTTCTTGAAAAAGAGTCATGGAGGACTCGGCATCATCAATGCCACAAAGAGGGATGGCGGTGAAGTGGAACTTGGGAGAATCGTCTTGGAGCTCGTCGGTCTTGGACATCTTGCTGGTACTATCCTCATGCTCGTTCTCATGGAGCTTGGTCATCGCGAAGTGAGCTTGGGGTGGAGAAGCTTTGGCCTTCATGAGTTCTTGTTCCGCCTTGAGAGCACCAATGTAGTTGTCGTCGAGGGACTTGTAGTTCTCGAGGAAGATTGTCGTGGAGATGTCGTTGTGCAATCCCATCATGAAGTGGAACTTCATTGAAATGGGTCGTCCATGCCGGCTCATCGCAAGGCAATCTTCATCTCCTTGAAATACTCATCGATGGACTTGGATCCTTGGGTGGTGTTCTCCAATTGGCGCTGAAGTTGTTCCATGTAGGTTGGAGGCACGAACTCTCGCCGCAAAGCTCTCTTTGTCTTGGGCCAACTCATGTCGTAGGTCTCCGAAGGTGTGTGAAGCCACCATGTGGACGCGTAGTCGTGGAAGTTCCTTGTGGCGCACTTCACTTGGTCTTCGGGAGGAACTTGATGTAGCTTGAGGTAGTCGTCCACCAAACGCTCCCACTCGAGACACTCCTCGGGTTCTTGAGTCCCATAGAAAGTAATCTCATGGTAGTAGCTCATGGTCGTACAAACTCCTTGGTTCAACTCCACAATCTTGTCGGAGGCTCCCAAATGACACCTAGCCAATCTAGGAGACACCACTCTCCAAGAAGTAACAAATGGTGTGTTAATGATGAACTCCTTTCTCTTGTGCTTCAAATGATAGTCTCCCCAACACTCAACTCTCTCTCATAGGATTGGATTTGGTAGAAAGAAGATTTGAGTGGAAAGCAACTTGGGAAGGCTAGAGATCAAGATTCATATGGTAAGAATGGAATTTCTTGGCCTCAACACAAGTGTAGGTGGTTCTCTCTCAGAAAAAGTAAGTTGGAAGTGTATGTTCGTTCTGATGGCTCTCTCCACAAATGAAGAGTGGGTGGAGGGGTATTTATAGCCTCCACACAAAATCTAACCGTTACACATAAATCACCAAACTCGGTGGGACCGATTCAGAGAACTCGGTCAGGCTGATTTGATTCGTAATGTGACCGTTAGGTGTTTCGGTGGGACCGACTAGATCAACTCGATGGGACCGATGTGCTAGGGTTAGGGTAAATCCAAAACTCGGTTTGACCGATTACTCAAACTCGGTGGTACCGATTCGGGTAATAAGCGAAACTGAGAGTTGGCCAAGCAACCTCGGTGGGGCCGATTTCATATCTCGGTGGGACTGAAAATATTGCAATAGGTAACAGAGAGTTTGCAAGCCCATCTCGGTGAGACCGAGATCCCATCGATGAGATCAAACTGATTAGTGTTTCTGGCAGTGGCTATGTCATCTCAACTCGGTGGCTCTGGATAGAAAGAATCAGTGGGGCCGAGTTGGATATTTGGTGTGGGACATATTTGGATGTGAGAAAGTAGTTGAGGGCTTTGGAGCATATTACTAAGCATTTTGAGAAAGAGCCTCATTAAGCAACACCTCATCCCTCCTTAATAGTATTGGCTTTTCCTATAGACTCAATGTGATCTTGGATCACTAAAATAGAAAATGTAGAGTCTTGAGCTTGGAGCTTGAGCCAATCTTGAGCTTGGAGGTTTGTAGGACAGTAGCAAATTTCCCTCAAGTGGATGACCTAAGGTTTGGTAGGAAACGACCATCGCTCGTCCCCGACCGCCACTCATAAGGAAGACAATCAAAAAACACCTCATGTTTCAAATTTGTTACATAACGTTTACCATACGTGCATGCTACGGGACTTGCAAACTTCAACACAAGAACTTCTCAAATTCACAACTACTCAACTAGCACGACTTTGTTATTATTACCTCCATATCTCAAAACAATCATCAAGCATCAAACTTCTCTTAGTATTCAATGCACTCTATATGAAAGTTTTTATTATATCCCTCTTGGATGCCCATCATATTAGGACTAGTTTCATAACCAAAGCAAATTACCATGCTGTTTAGGACTCTCAAAATAATATAAGTGAAGCACTAGAGCAAACAACAAACTACTCCGAAAGATATAAGTGAAGATCAATGAGTAGTCGAATAATGATGCAACTATGTGAAGACTCTCTAACATTTAATAATTTCAGATCTTGGTATTTTATTCAAACAGCAAGCAAAACTAAAAAAAAATAAAATGACGCTCCAAGAAAAACACATATCATGTGGCGAATAAAAATATAGCTCCAAGTAAAGTTACCGATGAACGAAGACGAAAGAGGGGATGCCTTCCGGGGCATCCCCAAGCTTAGGCTCTTGGTTGTCCTTGAATATTACCTTGGGGTGCCTTGGGAATCCCCAACCTTAGGCTCTTGATACTCCTTATTCCATAGTCCATCGAATCTTTACCCAAAACTTGAAAACTTCACAACACAAAACTTAACAGAAAATTCGTAAGCTCCGTTAGTATAAGAAAATAAATCACCACTTAGGTACTGTTGTGAACTCATTCTAAATTCATATTGGTGTAATATCTACTATATTCCAACTTATATATGGTTCATACCCTCCGATACTACTCATAGATTCATCAAAATAAGCAAACAACACATCAAAAACAGAATCTGTCAAAAACAGAATAGTCTATAGTAATCTGGATCAAACGTATACTTCTGGAACTCATAAAATTCTCAAATAAATTGCTGGACCTGAGTAATTTTTCTATTAATCATCTGAAAAAAGAATTACTCAATAGCACTCTCCAATAAAAACTGCCAGCAATTCTTCTGAGCGCTAAAGTTTCTGTTTTTTACAGCATGATCGCAAAGACTTTCCCCCAAGTCTTTCCAACGGTTCTACTTGGCACAAACACTAATTAAAACATAAAAAACTCAATCATAACAGAGTATAGATAAATTATTTATTACTAAACAGGATCAAAAATCAAGGAACAAAAATAAAGTTGGGTTGCCTCCCAACAAGCGCTATCGTTTAACGCCCCTAGCTAGGCATGATGATTTCAATGATGCTCACATAAAAGATAAGAATTGAAACATAAAGAGAGCATCAAGAAGAATATGACTAGCACATTTAAGTCTACCCCACTTCCTATGCATAGGGATTTTGTGAGCAAACAATTTATGGGAACAATAATCAACTAGCATAGAAAGGCAAAACAAGCATAACTTCAAAACTTTAAGCACATAGAGAGGAAACTTGATATCATTGCAATTCCTACAAGCATAAGTTCCTCCCTCATAATAATTTTCAGTAGCATCATGAATGAATTCAACAATATAACCGGCACCTAAAGCAATCTTTTCATGATCTACAAGCATAGAAATTTTATTACTCTCCACACAAGCAAAATTCTTCTTATGAATAATAGTGGGAGCAAACTCAACAAAATAATTATCATGTGAGGCATAGTACAATTGAAAACTAAAATCATGATGACAAGTTTCATGGATATAATTATTCTTTATAGCATACAAGTCATCACAATAATCATCATAGATAGCAACTTTGTTGTCATAATCAATTGGATCCTCTTCCGAAATAGTGGATTCATCACAAAATAAAGTCATGATCTTTCCAAATCCACTTTCATCAATATAATCATCATAAATAGGAGGCATGCTTTCATCATAATAAATTTTCTCATCAAAACTTGGGGGACAAAAAATATCATCTTCATCAAACATAGCTTCCCCAAGCTTGTGGCTTTGCATATCATTAGCATCATGGATATTCAAGGAATTCATACTAACAACATTGCAATCATGCTCATCATTCAAATATTTAGTGCCAAACATTCTATTGCATTCTTTTTCTAGCACTTGAGCACAATTTTCCTTCCCATCATACTCACGAAAGATATTAAAAAGATGAAGCATATGAGGCAAACTTAATTCCATTTTTTAATTTTCTTTTATAAACTAAACTAGTGCTAAAACAAGAAACAAAAAGACTCGATTGCAAGATCTAAAGATATACCTTCAAGCGCTAACCTTCCCGGCAATGGCGCCATAAAAGAGCTTAATGTCTACTACACAACCTTCTTCTTGTAGACGTTGTTGGGCCTCCAAGTGCAGAGGTTTGTAGGACAGTAGCCAATTTCCCTCAAGTGGATGACCTAAGGTTTATCAATCCGT
This sequence comes from Triticum urartu, assembly GCF_003073215.2. NCBI lineage: Eukaryota > Viridiplantae > Streptophyta > Magnoliopsida > Poales > Poaceae > Triticum > Triticum urartu. Next base: position 279,522,399 of record NC_053024.1, on the reverse strand, counting down.
AGGAGGCGTAGGATGAAGATGGTCTCTCTCAAGCAACCCTGCAACCAAATAACAAAGAGTCTCTTGTGTCCCCAACACACCAAATACAATGGTAAACTGTATAGGTGTACTAGTTCGCCGAAGAGATGGTGATACAAGTGGTATATGGATAGTAGATAATAGTTTTTGTAATCTGAAAATATAAAAACAGCAAGGTAACTAATGATAAAAGTGAGCGTAAACGGTATTCCAATGCGTTGAAACAAGGCCTAGGGTTCATAATTTCACTAGTGCAAGTTCCCTCAACAATAATAGCATAATTGGATCACATAACTATCCCTCAACATGCAACAAAGAGTCACTCCAAAGTTACTAATAGCGGAGAACGAACGAAGAGATTATGGTAGGGTACGAAACCACCTCAAAGTTATTCTTAAGACACAAATAGCCCTAGAGTTCGTACTAGTATAACACCTTAAGACACAAATCAACCAAAACCCTAATGTCGCCTAGATACTCTAATGTCACCTCAAGTATCCGTGGGTATGATTATACGATATGCATCACACAATCTCAGATTCATCTATTCAACCAACACATAGAACCTCAAAGAGTGCCCCAAAGTTTCTACCAGAGAATCACGATGAAAACGTGTGCCAACCCCTATGCATAGGTTCATGGGCGGAACCCACAAGTTGATCACCAAAACATACATCAAGTGAATCACGTGGTATCCCATTGTCACCACAGATACGCACGGCAAGACATACATCAAGTGTTCTCAAATCTTTAAAGACTCAATCCGATAACATAACTTCAATCCATTAAAAGAGAGTAGAGGGGGGAGAAAACATCATAAGATCCAACTATAATAGCAAGCTCCCGGTACATCAAGATCGTGCGACCTCAAGAACACGAGAGAGAGAGAGAGATCAAAATCATAGCTACTGATACATACCCTCAGCCCCGAGGGAGAACTACTCCCTCCTTGTCATGGAGAGCACCGGGATGATGAAGATGGCCACCGCAGAGGGATTGCCCCCTCCGGCAGGGTGCTGGAATGGGTCTAGATTGGCTTTCAGTGGCTACGGAGGCTTCTAGCGGCGGAACTCCCAATCTGTTGTGCTCCCTGGTCGTTTTAGGGTATATGTAGATATATAGGCGGAAGAAGTATGTCAGGGGAGCCACGAGGGGCCCACGAGGGTGGAGGGCGCGCTCAGGGGGGTGGGCGCGCCCCCTGCCTCATGGCTTCCTCGTTGCTTCCCTTACATGGACTCCAAGTCTCCCGGGTTTCTTTCCTACCAAAAATAAGTCCCGTGAAGTTTCAGGTCAATTGGACTCCGTTTGATTTTCCTTTTCTGTGATACTCTAAAACAAGGTAAAAACAGAAACTGGCACTAGGCTCTGGGTTAATAGGTTAGTCTGAAAAATCATATAAAATAGCATATAAATGCATATAAAACATCTAAGGTTGATAATATAATAGCATGGAACAATCAAAAATTATAGATACGTTGGAGACGTATCAGGGGTCCAGCTGGAAGACTATTGGAGGAGCCTGGCAGCACCATCCACACCTCTCCATCCAACTCCCCGACAAATCACATTGTCGGGGAAGAGGCGCAGGTGCAGATGCTAGTGCTGCCGCCTGATGAAGATGTTGCGGGCGACGAAAAGCGAGAGTCAGAGTCGTCGCTCCTCCGCCCGCTGTCGCCGTCATCGCCATTATTGTCCTCCTAGTCGCTTTCGCTCGAGGAGGAGCTTTCGTCGTCGGTCGAGCCCTCCATGCAGCACCCTAAGTGGCCTCCCGAGCGCCCAAAGATCTTGACGGAGAGCAGGCCACTCTCCATTAATTTGAAATGGAGAATGTGCCCCTCCGAGAAGCTGTGGGCACGGGCGAAGGTCCTCCAGCCATGACAAAGGTACATTACATGAGGGGCGGGGAAGTCGACATGAACCCTCATGCTTCCGTCCCCACAACCCCTCATGTGTAACCTTAGGGCGCGTGGTCGCTCGAGCTCCATCTCCCGTGCAGAGAACGTCGGGAGACGAAGGCGGGCGTGCAAGGGCTTATACAACCTGATGATGAACTCTCAAGGTTGGTCCTCGACATGGCCTTCCATCGGGAGTGGAGCCGCAGGCGGAGGCGCCACTAGGGCACTGCCCCTTCCTACTCCTCCTCGAGCACCGCGGCGACCACGGCCACGCCCCCTGCCTCTTCTCCTTGCAGACGATTCCGCCGCCTTAGTGTCCAGAGGAGGAGGGGTGGGCTGTCGAGAAGAAGCCCTCGTCGCCGCAACCGGAACTCCACCACGCCCTCGCCCTCACGCCATGGCCAGATGAGAAGTATCACGAAGGATAAGGGGAAGTGTGTGTAGGAGAACACTGCCCCAACCCTTTTTCTAGGGGAACGGGGCAGGGGCTGATTCCTCCTACGGGAAACAACCGCCCCTCTCCTCCAATATGGCCTCTCTGCACCCACTATGACTCATCAGGGTCGAGGCTGCCCTACTGCTCCAACCATCGACCCTCGGATTTCAGCCATGGCACTCTCCCCAGTGTCCTCCGCATCCACCACCTACTGCGCCCAATGCATGCAGGACACATGGCGGAGTGCGTGCGGAACAGAGGTTGAGTGGGGTAGCAGTTTCCGCCCCATGATCTTGGTGCGAGGAGAATCCGCGGGCCACGATCCAAGTTCTTCCGCAACACCATGCACAACGCACGCGGAAAACCAGAAACTGGCCCGGAATCAAGGCTGATGAAGCAGTAACGGAAAACTTAAGGGGCAAACCCCTTCAGCAACCTTGCATGTGCATTTATTAGGCCCTTCCACTACAACGCTCAGCAGTGCATTCAGGGCAGGCCCATGGGCTTCTGTCGGTGCAACAAACCCTAGGTCTGTTGACCAACTGTGCACAGGCACAAGATCAAGATTGAAGCACCAGCTTAAGCCAGAGAGTGAAGAAGCAAGAGATTTGAAGGACCAACATGCAGCTCAGATGGACCAAGATTGAGCCTGAGGAGCAAGATATCGGTAAGAGAAGGGCCTCCCTTGCCTGGCAGGCAAGCCCAGCAAGGGGCGAGGCCACCACCAGAAGCAAGCAACCGAGGCTCCCTGGCAGAGCCTGCCGGGGCTCGCGGGGGCAGAACCACCCCACCAACCACACAAATATGACTCACGTAGTCAATCAGTGAAGTGTCAAGCCGCAAGATGATTAAGTGGCAGCCATTTCTTATAGAGAAGCCTACAGATCACACCCGTCTGGCGACATGTTAAGAGAGCAGAAAGGGAGCTGGCAAGATAACCCGGCATGCCTTGCCGGGCGTCCAGTGATGTGACACTAAGGAACACATTTAATGCACCTGTGTCAGCCCGTAGAGTTAGGTATGATAACACTATTTGCTATCATATCAGTGGATAATCACCACTTTGCCACTTTGGTGACCCCTTGATCTATAAAAGGAGGCCCATGGCACTCGTAGGAGGAGTTAGAAGGTTGGAAACTGGACAACCCCAAGCCACCACACGCACGTAGTCGCCACGGGAAACCTTGCCGGGCAAGTGTACTACACACCACCACATTCTTCCATCAATCCACTAAAGCAGGAGTAGGGTCTTACGCCTCGCGGCGGCCCGAACCTGTGTAAATCGATTGTGTGCTCTTTGCCGCACTGTCGTACGCTATTCTGCTCTTTGTGCAATGCGCCGTCACCCTACCGAACCAACAAGGGGCCACCCAATCCTATTGGTGGCCGCGGAAATCCCACGACAGCTAGCAAGGATACCAGCAAGGAATTGGGGAGGCGCACCTCTTCGAAGTGTGCTGCGCCTGTCGATGACTTGCTGGAAAGTTCCAATAGAAAGATATTAAAGGCTGTTGTACCTGCTGTGAAGAAGGTCCCGGCAGGGTTGGTTGGCGCTGATGGTACGTTCACTGTCAGCTCCACCATGACGACAAATAGGAAAGCGCTCTCGTAGCCTTCCTGTGGGCAAATGTCGATGTATTTACTTGGCAACTATCTGACATCCCCGTCGTTCCCATGGAGATAATTGAGCACCACCTTGTTGTCTACCCCCATGCCGAGCCCATCAAGCAGAAGGTGCAGAAGCAAGATTGGGAGCGGCAACAATTCATTGCCGAAGAAGTCAAGAAACTTGAAGCTATTGGTTTGGTTAGAGGAGTGTTGAATCTAACATGGTTGGCGAATCTGGTGGTGGTGCGCTGCTACCTCTTGAGCATGTGTTGGTTTTCCCTTGAAGAGGAAAGGGTGATGCAGAAAAGTAGCGTAAGTATTTCCCTTAGTTTTTGAGAACCAAGGTATCAATCCAGTAGGAGACAACGCACAAGTCACCTAGTACCTGCACAAACAATCAAGAACCTTGCAACCAGCGCGATAAAGGGGTTGTCAATCCCTTCACGGTCACTTGCAAAAGTGAGATCTGATAAAGATAGTAAAGTAAATGTTTTTGGTATTTTTGTTTTATAGATTAGAAAGTAAATATTGCAAAATAGTAAACGAGATGCGATGTAAATAATAGATATGCAATATAATAAGACACAGACACGGGGGCCATAGGTTTCACTAGTGGCTTCTCTCAAGATAGCATGTATTACGGTGGGTGAACAAACTACTGCCGAGCAATTGATAGAAAAGCACATAGTTATGACAATATCTAGGCAATGATCATGAATATTAGCATCATGTCCGTGTCAAGTAGATCGAAACGATTCTGCATCTACTACTATTAATCCACACATCGACTGCTATCCAGCATGCATCTAGAGTATTAAGTTCATAAGAACAAAGTAACGCTTTAAGCAAGATGACATGATGTAGACGGATAAACTCAAGCAATATGATATAAACCCCATCTTTTTATCCTCGATGGAAACAATACAATACATGCCTTGCTGCCCCTACTGTCACTGGGAAAGGACACTGCAAGATTGAACCCAGAGCTAAGCACTTATCCCATTGCAAGAAAGATCAATCTAGTAGGCCAAACTAAACCGATAATTCGAAGAGGCCTGCAAAGATATCAAATCATGCACATAAGAATTTCGAGAAAAACTAAATAATATTCATAGATAATCTCGTTCATAAACCCACAATTCATCGGATCTCGACAAAAACACCGCAAAAGAGTATTACATCGAATAGATCTCCAAGAACATCAAGGAGAACTATGGACCTGAAGGTCTATGGTAAACTACTCACACTTCATCGGAGAGGCTATGGTGTTGATGTAGAACCCCTCCATGATCAATTCCCCCTCTGGCAGATCGCCGGAAAAGGCCCCAAGATGGGATCTCATGGGTACAGAAGGGTGCGGCAGTGGAAAAGTGGTTTTGTGGCGCTCTGCGATCGATCTAGAGTATAAGAGTGTATATAGGCAGAAGAAGTACGTCGGTGGAGCTACGAGGGGCCCCCGGACTTCAACTCCAAGTCTTCTGGTTCGATTTTGGTCCAACAAAGATCATCGCGAAGATTTCATTACGTTTGGTATTCCTTTTCTGCGAAACTCTAAAACAGGAAGAAAAAAACAAAAACTGGCACTGGGCCTCCGGTTAATAGGTTAGTCCCAAAAATAATATAAAAGAGCATATTAAAGCCCATTAAACATCCAAAACAGATAATATAATAGCATGGAACAATCAAAGATTATAGATATGTTGGAGACATATCAAGCATCCCCAAGCTTAATTCCTGCTCGTCCTCGAGTAGGTAAATGATAAAAACAGAATTTCTGATGTGGAATGCTACCTAACATAATTATCAATGTAATTTTTTTATTGTGGCATGAATGTTCTGATCCGAAAGATTCAAAATAAAAGTTTAATATTGACATAAAAATAATATACTTCAAGCATACTAATAAAGAAATCATGTCTTCTCAAAATAACATGGCCAAAGAAAGCTATCCCTACAAAATCATATAGTCTGGCTATGCACTATCTTCAACACACAAAATATTTAAATCATGCACAACCCCAATGACAAGCCAAGCAATTGTTTCATACTTTTTCAATCTTCATGCAATACATGAGCGTGAGCCATCGATATATCACTATAGGTAGAATACAATGGTAGTTGTGGAGAAGACAAAAAGGAGAAGATAGTCTCACATCAACTAGGCGTATCAACAGGCTATGGAGATGCCCATCAATAGATATCAATGTGAGGAAGTAGGGATTGCCATGCAACGGATGCACTAGAGCTATAAGTGTATGAAAGCTCAAAAAGAAACTAAGTGGTGTGCATTCAACTCGCTTGCTCACGAAGACCTAGGGCATTTTGAGGAAGCCCATCATTGGAATATACAAGCCTAGTTCTATAATGAAAAATTCCCACTAGTATATGAGAATGAAAAAATAGGAGACTCTCTATCATGAAGATCATGGTGCTACTTTGAAGCACAAGTGTGGAAAAAGGACAGTAGCATTGTCCCTTCTCTATTTTTCTCTCATTTTTTATTTTTTTATTTGGGACTTTCTCTTTTTTATGGCCTCTTTTTTTCCCTTTTCTTTTTTTTTTTTTTTCGTCCGGAGTCTCATTCCAACTTATGGGGTATCATAGTCTCCATCATCCTTTCCTCACATGGGACAATGCTCTAATAATGATGATCATCATACTTTTATTTACTTACAACTCAAGAATTACAACTCGATACTTAGAACAAAATATGACTCTATGTGAATGCCTTCAGCGGTGTACCGGGATGTGCAATGAATCAAGAGTGACATGTATGAAAAATTATGAACGGTGGCTTTGCAATATGATGTCTACTACATGATCATACAAAGCAATATGACAGTGATGGGGCGTGTCATAATAAACGAAAGGTGGAAAGTTACATGGTAATATATCTCGGATTGGCTATGGAAATGCCATAATAGGTAGGTATGGTGTCTATTTTGAGGAAGGTAAATGGTGGGTTTATGATACCAGCGGAAGTTGCGCGGTACTAGAGAGGCTAGCAACGGTGGAAGGGTGAGAGTGCATATAATCCATGGACTCAATATTAGTCATAAAGAACTCATAGGGTGAGAGTGCATATAATCCATGGACTCAACATTAGTCATAAAGAACTCACATACGTATTGCAAAAATCTATTAGTTATCGAAATGAAGTATTACACGCATGCTCCTACGGGGATAGATTGGTAGGGAAAGACCATCGCTCGTCCCCGACCGCCACTCATAAGGAAGACAATCAAAAAATAAATCATGATCCGAGTTCATCACATAACGGTTCACCATACGTGCATGCTATGGGAATCACAAATTTAACACAATTATCTCTCAAATTCACAACTACTCAACTATCATGACTCTAATATCACCATATTCATATCTCAAAACAATCATAAGGAATCAAACTTCTCATAGTATTCAATGCACTTTGCATGAAAGTTTTTATTATACCCATCTTGGATGCCCATCGTATTAGGACTAATTTTATAGCCAAAGAAAATTACCCTGCTGTTCTAAAAGACTCTCAAAATAATATAAGTGAAGCATGCGAGATCAATAATTTCTATAAAATAAAACCACCAGTGTGCTCTAAAAAGATATAAGTAAAGCACTAGAGCAAAATTATCTAGCTCAAAAGATATAAGTGAAGCACATAGAGTATTCTAATAAATTTCGATTCATGTGTGACTCTCCCAAAATGTGTGTACATCAAGGATGATTATGGTAAACTAAAAAGAAAAGACTCAAATCATACAAGACGCTCCAAGCAAAACATATATCATGTGGCGAATAAAAATGTAGCCTCAAGTAAAGTTACCGATAGATGAAGGCGAAAGAGAGGATGCCTTCTGGGGCATCCCCAAACTTAGTCTTTTGGTTGTCCTTTAATTTTGCCTTGGGGTGCCTTTGGCATCCCCACGCTTAGGCCAAATCTTTACCCAAAAAACTTGAAAACTTCACAACACAAAACTTCAACAGAAAATCTCAGGATCTCCGTTAGTATAAGAAAATAAACTACCACTTTAAGGTACTGTAATGAAATCATTTTTTATTTATATTGGTGTTAAACCTACTGTATTCCAACTTCTCTATGGTTCATACCCCCGATACTAGCCATAGATGCATCAAAATAAGCAAACAACACGCGAAAAACAGAATCTGTCAAAAACAGAACAGTATGTAGAAATCTGTAGGTTTCAAATATTTATGTAACTCCAAAAATTCTGAAAAATTAGGACGACCAGGATAATTTGCATATTGATCTACTGCAGTTAGAATTGGTATTTTATCGCTCTCTGGTAAAAATGATAGTTATTTTCATGAGCGCATACTTTCTGTTTTTATCAGCAAGATCAAACAACAATCACGCAAAGGAGATCCTAAAGGCTTTACTTGGCACAAACACTAATCAAAACATAAAAAAGCACAATAATAACAGAAGCTAGATGATTTATTCAAATCAAAACATGACCTGAAAAGCAAGAACAAAAATAAAATTGGGTTGCCTCCCAACAAGCATTATTGTTTAAAGCCATTAAGCTAGGCATCTATAATTTTAATGATGCTCACATGAAAGATAGCAATTGAAACACGAAGGGAGCATCATGAAGCATATGAAAATCACATCTAAGTCTAACATAACTCCTATGCATAGGCATTATATAGGCAAACAAATTATCAAAACAAGCAAAAACTAGCATACGCAAGGAAAGAGAAAGAAAAATAGCAATCTCAACCTAACGAGAGGTAATTTAGTGACACGAAAATTTCTACAACCATATTTTCCTCTGTAACAACAATTACATGTAGGATCATAATCACATTTAACAATATATCTATCACATATAATTTTTTATTCATGATCCACATGCATGCAAAGTTGACACTCTTCCAAAATAGTGGGATTATCATAAAATAAAGTCATGACCCCTCCATACCCACTTTTATCAAAAACTTCATAACATTGAACGTTATCCAAATATGTGGGATCTAAAGATGACACTCTTCCAAACCCACTTTCAATATTATTGCAAACATTATTATCAATCTCATATTCATCATGGGGCATAAATAATTTTTTATGATTATAAGAAGAATCACCCCAATCATGATCATTGCAACAAGTAGTCGACATAGCAAAATTAGCATCCCCAAGCTTAGGGTTTTGCAAATTATTAGCACAATTGATATTAATATAATTTATAATAACATCATTGCAATCATGATTTTTATTCAAAGATCTATCGTGAATCACTTCATAAAGCACTTCATCACAATTTTCAGATTCACGGATTTCAAGCAAAACTTCATAAAGACAATCTATTGCACTCAACTCACTAGCAATTGGTTCAACATAATTGGATCTCTTAAAAAGATCAGCAAGTGGACAAGGATCCATAAGGGTGGGGGCGCGCCTACCCCGCTAGGCACGCCCTCCTGCCTCGTGGCCGCCTCGTGGCGTTCCAGACTTCAACTTCAAGTCTTCTGGTTTGCTTTCGGTCCAAGAAAGATCATCGCGAAGGTTTCATTTCGTTTGGTATTCCTTTTTTGCGAAACTCTAAAATAGGAAAAAAACAGAAACTAGCACTGGGCCTCCGGTTAATAGGTTAGTCCCAAAAATAATATAAAAGAGCGTAATAAAGCCCATTAAACATCCAAAACAGATAATATGATAGCATGGAACAATCAAAACTTATAGATATGTTGGAGACGTATCAAGCATCCCCAAGCTTAATTCCTGCTTGTCCTCGAGTAGGTAAATGATAAAAACAGAAATTTTGATGTGGAATGCTACCTAACATAATCCAGAGAAGTGTGTGTCTGGCGTTCCCTCTGGCAAGCTACTAGGCTTATCTATGTCTCACCGGGGGATAGAGGCCAATCCCGACAAGATCAGAGCAATTGAGCAGATTCAAGCACCCAGGACAGTAAAGGATGTGAGGCATTTAACTAGATGTATTGTCGTGCTGAGTAGGTTCATCTCCAAGTCTGCCAAGCGCGCCCTACTATTCTTCAAAAAATTTAAGAAGGCAGGGCCCATGAAGTGGTCCCCAGAGGCAGAAGCAGCGCTGCAAGACTTGAAAACCTACCTTTCCTCTGTTCCCACCTTGGTCGCTCCCAAACCACAAGAGCCGTTGCTGCTATATCTAGGAGTAAGTAATCAAGTGGTTAGTGCAACCCTGGTGGCACATCAGGAAGTGGAAGAAAGAGCAGCTTTAGCTACTGCCCTCCCTGGAGAAGGAAGTGAACTAGCCACGGCAGGATTGAGCACGGATCAAGAGAAAGGATGGCAAGATAGTGAGGACAATTCCAAGACCGTGGCAAGGAAGACGGTAGTGTAGCGACCAGTTTACTTTGTTAGCTTCCTATTACAGGGGCTAGATCAAGGTACTCTGGGGTATAGAAATTTATCTTCGGCCTCATCATGGCCTCGAGGAAGCTGCGCCACTACTTCCATGCCCACGAGATCACAGTTGCACTACAAAAAAATACACATCCATGACATTTTGGGCCAAACAAATTTTTTTATGTCATGCTTATGACACTTCTATGACGATAATTGTGACAAAACCCAGTATCATCAAAGACGTGGTGGCATCCTAGTTATATGACAAAAAATCATGACAGAAAATGGGATTTTTGAATTGGGCGGGCCGGAGACACAACTGCATGACATTCCTTGGGCCGTCCATGACGGGAAAAAACGTGGCAGAAGCGAGGGCGAGGAAAATATCGGGGATTTCCTGGTTACGGTGGGTGGTCGGGGCCGAGCGATGCGCATTTCTCTCATACACGTACGTGCGTGGGTGCGAGGCATAGGGCTCTAACTGGACCCGAGCGAGGTGTTCGCCTACTAAACCTAAGCGATTGCACTGCAGGCTACGCCTTACTAAACCCGAGCGGTCGATCGATCCCTGGCTGTTAACTGGACCAGACCGAGCAATTCTTTCACTACTAGTGCTAAGTGAAGCCGATCGAACCTTCTGCCTCTTGATGAACAGTGAATTTTGTTCGGGGTTGGATGAACAATGCTGGTGGGGGTTGGATGAATAGGACCTCGTGGTAGTAGAGGCCGTTGTTGCTGGATGAACATGACTCCGATCGAGCCGGTTGGGGGTGGATGAAGAGGACCCCGTGGAGGGTTGGTTGAACAATAGCCGGTGGAGGGCTGGATGAACATTAGCCCGTGGAGGGGTGATTGAACAGGACCCCGTGTAGAGGGCTGGTTGAATAGTAGTCGGTGGAGGCTGGATGAAGAGGAGCCCGTGGATGAACAGTAGCTGGTGGAGGCAGGAGGGAGATGACGTGGATGAACAGTCGCAGATGGAGGCTGGAGGAGGTCGGCGGTGGATGAATAGTAGCCCGTGGATGCTGGAGCGAGGCAGTAGACGGTGGATGAACAGTAGCCTATGGAGTCCCGTTTTGCGGTACGCCACACCCCTCCCGATGAACAGGACCCCCATTTCGACTGTAGGAGGTCGAAGAGAAGTCTGTTTCCTCCGTTTTGCGGTACGCCACACCCCTACCGATCAAAAGGGCCCCACTTCGACCGTAGGAGGCCTAAGAGAAGTCGGTTTCCTCCGTTTTGCCATACGCCACACCCCTCCCGGTGAACATGATCCCATTTCGACCGTAGGCGGTCGAACACAAGGTTGTTTCCTCCATTCTGCGGTACACCAAGCCTCGTTTCGGCTGTTCCGTCCAAGCCGGTTGGCTCCCTATTAACACGGTGCATTCTGTTGCCTCCCGATGAACACGAAGACACAGTTTCTCCATTCCGACCCAGCCGGTTGGCTTCCGATGAATAGGACGCCATTGCTTCCATCCGTTGCCTCTCCATGTACACGAGCCTTGGCCGTACGTATGGCGAGTACGCGTTCGAGACCCCGCCCGTATGTACGTACATGGCGGTATTTTTTGGCATCGAGCTGTTTGTACATGTACACGGTTTTGACTGGACTGCCTAGACTGCTACGCCGAGGGCTCTACTACTACACGTGTCACTGCTTGCTCGGCCACGGTTCATTGTTGCAGAGAGACTGACCGACCAGTATGTACGTACACGTTCGTGACTAGAATGACAACGCTATGTATGCTTCGACCATGTGGGTCCCGACTGTCAGCGAGGATAGGGAGGCACTTCCTAGCATGCGAAGTTATTGATGGTGGGTCCGAGCTGTCAGGGGGAGGATTCATTTTTTCGCGCCTAATATGGAGGCACTTCCTTGTGCGCGAAGATGTAGTTGGTAGGTCCCAGCTATCAGGGGGGAATGTTTTTCTCGCACAATACAGAGTCCCTTCTGGTGGGTCCCCGCTTTCAGGTGGAGGAATAATTATTTTACGCGTAATAAGGTTGCAATTCCTTGCTGCAGCCATGGACTCAACTATCAGCCTCTCCAAGTTCAGTCCTCTTTCGATGGAAGTCGTTCCTTGACCATGTTGACCACACCGCGCCAAGAGCGCTAAGGCGGTAGACGAGGGAGAGGCCTGGAAGGGGACTGGGCGAAGCCAGGGAAGACACGGCAGTGGATGCCCACGCGGAGAGGAGTACGAGGTTTGACTGATTTGGCTACGGTCTGAGGCTGCCGTCGCCGCAGAATAAAATAGGTTGTGGGTGGGTAGACAATAGAGAGATGGCTTGGACAACAGTTGGAGTAGAGTTGGGCGGTGAGGCCTGTGCGGCAACACAGCCGTCCACTGGAGGCAAGAGCAGGCGGTCTCTCCGGTGTTGGATTGGCAGCTGGTGCAAGAAGTGTAGTGGTTGAAGAAGCAGAAGGACCATTCGATTAAAATCCAATGGTCAGAGCTGCTAGAATTGTTTGTTGACTAAGTTGACAAAGCCCTGCATACGCGTCAACTTAGTAGGCCCACAGGCCAGCCTCCAAACCGGTGTGCCCCAAATGTCAGTGGGAGGAATCATTTTTTCGTGTAATAAGGAGGCAGATGATTGCGTGCGGCCATGGACCATGGGGGTCCCTACTGTCAGCCTCTCCACATACATCCCTATTCCGGTGGTTGTCGTTTGTTGAATGTTGAGCACGCCACGCCTAGAGCACCAATGCGGTGGACGACTGTGAGGCCTAGGAATGGAATGACCTAGAGCCGACGAAGACACAACAGTGGATGCCCACACTGTGGAGAGTATGATGGTTGACTGGTTTGGCTACGGCGTGAGGCTGCCGTCTTGAGAGAATAATAGGAGGTGCGGGTGGGTATAGGGATGGCGAGGCCAACGGAGGGAGTATGCTGGGCCGGTGAAGCCTACGCGGCATCACAGTCGGCCACAAGAGAAGGGAGCAGGCATTCCCGCCGGCGCTGGTTTAGGCAGCTGGAGAAGGAAGATCAGAGATTGAAGAAGTACGTCGGCCGTTGGATGGACATCCAACAGTAGCTGCTACTAGAATTGTGTGTTGACTGAAGAAGCCTTCTGTAAACAAGTCAGCCTCAAAATATATGGCGTGTACAACCCATTTGCTATTATTTCTATAATTTTTAGTCATTTGCTAATTCCTAGGGAATTTATTGTAGCCCATTTTCCATTTTTAGAATTGCTGCTCATTTTCTGGTCAGTGCCAGGGTTAAAAATTGAACTAAAAATGTGTGAAATTTTAAAGATTCGCATATTTTTGCTGGTGAACAAAATATTCTTAATCAAAAAATTAGTAGCCATACTAAGAAAATTAAAAATAAATTAGTACTATGTCATGTTAAAATCCAATGAAATATAAAATATCAGTGAAGAACAAAAACAAAAAATGAAACTAATTACCCATTTGCTATAATTCTTTTGGAATTTGCAACCCCTTTGATATTACTTTTAAGATATACTAACCATACTCTTTGGCCAGGCAGGAATGCATCCCTCCCTATCTTGAAAAATTTGCAGCCCAGTAAGTCAGAGAAAACAAATAGGCCTAACTTGCGTATACTTCAAAAAGAAATAGGGGGCTACCTATTTTCCCAAAGAAAAAAATGATGGGCTGGTCATGTTGTTAGACGGGCCACAGAGACCGCACGACCCCGTTTATAGCCTGCTCCTCCAAACAAATCCTCAAAAAAAAGTTGTGCAATTTTGTCATTAATTGACTATACGTTGATAATGATGTGGGTCCCAGATATTAGCAGGGTGGATTAGAATTAAAAATTGAGGGGTGCATCTAAGTAGTAAAAGAGCTTGATGTCTACTACGCAACTTTATTCTTGTAGACACGTGTTGGGCCTCCAAGCGCAGAGTTTTGTAGGACAGTAGCAATTTTCCCTCAAGTGGATGACCTAAGGTTTATCAATCCGTGAGAGGTGCATGATGAAAATGGTCTCTCCCAAACAACCCTCCAACCAAATACAAGAAATCTCTTGTGTCCCCAACACACCAATACAATGGCAATTGTATACGTGCACTAGTTTGGCGAAGACATGGTGATAAAAGTGTAATATGGATGGTAGAAATATATTTTTATAATCTGAATAAATAAAAACTGCAAGGTGGCCAATAGTAAACGGACACAAATACGATTTTTTAATTCTTAAAAACAAGGCCTAGGGTCCGTACTTTCGCTAGTGCAATCTCTCAAAAATGCTAACATAGTTGGATAATATGATTATACCTCAAAGTACAGCGAAGAATCACTCCCGACTTCCCATTAGCGGAGAAAAAAAGGTAGGAATTGTTTGTAGGGTGTGAAGCCACCTCAAAGCTATTCTTTTCGATCGATCTATTCAAGAGTTCGTACTAAAATAACACAAAGCTATTGTTTCCGTTTGATCTATCCTAGAGTTCGTACTAGAGTAACACCAAAGCATATTATTATTCTTAATACTCAATCCACACAAAGAACTATAAAGAGATCCAGAAGTTTCCATCGGAGAAAAATGTGCATCAACCCCTATGCATAGATTACCCCAATATCATCGCGGGAATCCACGAGTTGAATGCCATAACATATATCAAGTGAATCAATAAGATACCCCAATTGTCACCTCAAGTATTCATACTGCAAGACATATATCATGTGTTCTCATCTCTGAATATTCAATCTGACATGACAAAACTTCAAAGAGTAAAGATTCAATCCATCACAACAAGAGTATAGAGGGGAGAAACATCATATGATCTAACTATATTAACAGAGCCCATGATATAGGTGACGAGAGAGAGAGAGATAAGTCACATAGCTACTGGTACAAACCCTCAACCCCGAGGGTGGACTACTCCTCATCGTGGTGGCCGCCGGGATGATGAAGATGGCCACCAGAGATGATTCCCCCCTCCTGCAGGGTGTCAGAACAGGTCTAGATTGGTTTTCGGTGGCTACGGAGCCCTGCGGCAGCGGAACTTCTGATCTAGGTTAACCCCGAGGGGTTTCAGAATATTTGGGAATTTATAGTGCAAAGAAGGGGTGCGGGAGGCCACCGAGGTGGGCGCAACCCACCTGGGCACGCCAGGGGGCCCTGGCACGCCCTGGTGGGTTGTGCCCCCTCCGGGCACCCCCCCAGGTGCTTCTCTGTCCCATTGGGTTCCTTTCGGTCCATAAAAAATTCACATAAAGTTTCACTTGATTTTCTGTGATGTAAAAAACAAGCAAAAAACAACAGCTGGCACTGGGCACTGGGTCAATATGTTAGTCCCAAAAGATGATATAAAGTTTCTATAAAATGATTGTAAAACACTCAAGAATGATAAAATAATAGCATGAATACTTCATAAATTATAGATACATTGGAGACGTATCAGCATCCCCAAGCTTAATTCCTACTCGTCCTCAAGTAGGTAAATGATAAAAGAAATAATTTATGAAGTGTGAATGCTAGCTAAGTGCACAAGTTTGATCCATGATAATTTCAATCACTTTTCCTAGCATCATAACCGCAATTCTTTCTTACGAAACTTCTCATGTTATAGTAGCAACCAATTCACATGTTAAGGTTCAAACAATGAATTCTCTTGAAACCCAACAACCTATGTTCTTAGTCACCAAGCAATTGTAATTCAACTTATTCAACATAGTTTAAGTAAGAGCTCCACATACTCAACCATCATATAGTCTTCTATGATTGCTAACACTCACCGCATACACATGAGCAAAACGTTTCAACCGGACACATAGAAAGATAGGGAATTATAATTTCGCCTCCCAACGTATTCACCTCAAGGGTGATGTCAACAATAATAACCCATGCTACCCATATTCAACTGGACATATGTCCCTAGATCTTTCCTCACCACATGATGCTTGCCAAAAGAGAAAATAAAAAGGAATGGAGAGGAATACTTTGACTCTTTGCATAAAAGTAAATACTGAAAAGTAAAATATAGGCCCTTCGTAGAGGGAAGTAGGGATTTGTAGAGGTTCCAGAGCTCAAAGCAAAAATTGAGAGATAAAAACATTTTGAGAGGCATACTTTTCCCACCAACGAAAACGACTTAGAGCTCCCAACACTTTCCATCCTAGATATATCATAGGCGGTTCCCAAACAGAAAATAAAGTTTATTCCTTTTCCACCATATTTTCACTTTCCATGGCTAACCGTATCCATGGGTGCCCTCCATACCAACACTTACCAAGGAATTTATTATTTGACAACATAAAGTAAATTCATTATTCATTTCGGGACTGGGCATCCCTAATACCTTTGCCTTACTCTCCTGCAATGACAAGTGAATAAACACTCATCGTGAGAATAACACATCTAGCATGGAAGAAATTGGCCACCCCTCACCGCCTTGCGGGCGGTACGAGCACACAAAAGAGAAATTTATTTTGAATATTAGAGATGGCACCTACAAATTTGCTTAGAACGGAAAAAGAATACCGCATATAGGTAGGTATAATGGACTCTTGAAAATAAGATTTGGGTTTAAGGGTTTTTGGATGCACAAGTAGTATCTCTACTTGGTGCGGAATTTTTGGCTATCAAAGATGGGGGGGGGGCAAGAACCACCTGTTGAAGGATCTATGACAATATAACTTCTATCTGAATATGAACAAACATAAACCATTATGTTGTCTTCCTTGTCCAACGTCAACAATTTTGGCATATAATATTTTTATGGGGGCTCACAATCACAAAAGATTTCCATGATAGTGTATTTATATGTGAAAGTTCTCTTCCTTATACTAATTATTAGTGAATTGCTTGTATGTCCAATATTGTGATTGTCAAGCCTCAAAGGAATTCACTTTCTAAAACCAATGTGAAGCTACCACTAGGCATGATATGATTTCAACTTCATGACATTCAATTTATTCAACAACTTACTCAAATGATATAAGTGAAGCACAAGAGTAAATGACATAGAGAAGAGTTTCGTTGACGGGATGTGAATGCCACTTACTTAGCCTCCCTAGTAACTATTTGAGGAATCTATTTTAATTAGGAACTTTCAGATCTAAGTAAATTATTAAAACAGCAAGGAAAACAAAATAAAATGACATTCCAAGGATAGTACACATCATGTGAAGAAGCAAAAACTTAGGCTGAACCGATACTAACCGATAATTGTTGAAGAAGAAAGGTGGGATGCATACCAGGGCATCCCCAAGCTTAGATGCTTGAGACTTCTTGAAATATTATCTTGGGATGCCTTGGGCATCCCCAATCTTGAGCTTTTGTGTCTCCTTAATTCCTTGTATATCACACTTTTCCTAAATCTCAAAAACTTCATCTACACAAAACTCAACAAGAACTCGTGAGATAAGTTAGTATAAACTAATGCAAAAACTTCATAATTCTCTACAATAGCAATTCACTAAAATTATTATTCAACATCGTATACTAAATTCCTCTGTATATTTTAGACTCCTATCCTCAAATAGAATCATTAAAAGTATGCAAACAATGCAAACATAAAAGTATTCTGCCAAAACCGTACGGTCTGTAAAGAATGCAAGATTATCAATTCTTCCCTAACTCCAAACGTTGTGAAAATTTACCACACTGAAGAAAATTTATCAGAGCTCATTTTGAAAAAGGTTTCAACATTTTATCACATTCTGAATTTTCTAGGGAATTTTTGCAACAGCTGTAAACTTTCTGTTTTCAAACAGCAACATGTATACTTGCAAAATAAGCATGACAAAGGCTATCACTGCCACTTTTATTGAAATAAAATATGCAAAGAATTATTCTAAATAAAAGAAAGTGAATCCTAACAAAATAAATTGATGATCCAAGCAAAACACATATCATGTGATGAATGAAAACATAGCTCCAAGTGAGGTTACCGATAATGTTGGAGACGAAAGAGGGGATGTCTTCTGGGCCATCCCCAAGCTTAGTTGCTTGGATATTCCTTAGGTATTAACTTGGGGTGACTTGGGAATCACCAATCTTAGGGTATTGTCACTCCTTATTCTCCTCATATCGACATCTCATCCAAAACTTGACAACTTCAATCACACAAAACTTAACAGAACTTCGTGAGATAGGTTAGTATGATAAAGAGCAAACCATTTCACTTTTGGTACTGTCAAAGACAAGATTCATAATTGTTCTCACACAATGCCTACTTTGTCATATCATTTCCACAATTTATATTGATCAATATAGTCCATAGAAACTAGAAAACAAGCAAACTATGCATTGAAAACAAAAACTGTCAAAAACAGAATAGTCTATAGTAATCTGCACTCAAAACCATACTTCTGCTACTCCAAAAATTCTTAAAATTTAGGACCATGGGGAAATTTGTATATTAATCTTCTGCAAAAAGAATCAACTCAATATCTCTCTTCTATTACAAACTAGAATTATTTTCGTGAGCGCAAAGGTATTTGTTTTTCAGCAAGATCAAATCAACTATCATTGTAAGCCATCCCAAAGGTCTTACTTGGCACTTCATTGAAACGAAAGAAATAAAACATGATTACTACAGTAGAATAAGCATGTGAACACACAAAAACAGTAGGTAAAAGTGTTGGGTAGTCTCCCAACAAGTGCTTTTCTTTTGTGCCTTTTAGCTAGGCATGATGATTTCAATGATGCTCGCATAAAAGTAGAGAATTGAAACATAACGAGAGCATCATGAAACACATGGCAAGCACATTTAAGCCTAAAAAACTTCCTATGCATAGGGATTTTGTGATCAAAAAATTTATGGGAACAAGAATGAACTTGCATAGGAAGTCAAAACAAGCACAACTTCAAGATTTTCAACACATAGAGAGGAAACTTGATATTATTGCAATTCCTACAAGCATAAGTTCCTCCCTCATAATAATTTTCAGTAGCATCATGAATAAATTCAAAAATATAACCATCACACAAAGCATTATTTTCATGACACAAAAGCATAGAAAACTTATTACTCTCCACATAAGCAAATTTCTTCTCATCAATAGTAGTGGGAGCAAACTCAACAAAATAATTATCATGAGAGTGAAAATTAAAATCATGATGGAAAGTTTTGTGGTTATCATTATTCAATATAGCATACATGTCATCACCATAATCATCATAGATAGCAACTTTGTTGTCATAATCAATTGCAACCTCTTCCAAAATAGTGGATTCATCATTAAATAGAGTCATGACCTCTCCGAATCCACTTTCATCAATATAATCATCATAAATAGGAGGTGTGCAATCATCATAATAAATTTTCTCATCAAAACTTGGGGGACTAAAAATATCATCTTCATCAAATATAGCATCCCCAAGCTTATGGCTTTGCATATCATTACAATCATGGATATTCAAAGAATTCATACCAACAACATTGCAATCATGCTCATCATTCAAATATTTTGTGCCAAGCATTTTATTGAATTCTTCTTCTAACAATTGAGCAGAACTTTCCGAACCATCATTTTCAGGAAAGATATTTTAAAGATGATCAATAATATGATGCAACCTGAATTCCATTTTTATGTTGTTTTCTTTTATAAATCAAACTAGTGATAAAACAAGAAACTAAAAAATTCAATTACAACATCCAAGGATATACCTTCAAGCACTCAGCTCCCTGGCAATGGCACCAGAAAAGAGCTTGATGTCTACTATGCAACTTTATTCTTGTGGACACGTGTTGGGCCTCCAAGCGCAGAGTTTTGTAGGACAGTAGCAATTTTCCCTCAAGTGGATGACCTAAGGTTTATCAATCCGTGAGAGGTGTAGGATGAAGATGGTCTCTCTCAAACAACCTTGCAACCAAATGCAAGAAATCTCTTGTGTCCCCAACACACCCAATACAATGGAAAATTGTATAGGTGCACTAGTTCGGCGAAGAGATGGTGATAAAAGTGTAATGTCTATGGTAGAAATATATTTTTATAATCTGAATAAATAAAAACATAAAGGTAGCAAATAGTAAACGGGCACAAAAACGGCATTCCAATGCTTAAAAACAAGGCCTAGGGTCCGTAGTTTCGGTAGTGCAATCTCTCAACAATGCTAACATAGTTGGTTCATATGATTATCCCTCAAAGTACATCAAAGAATCACTCCCGAGTTCCTATTAGCGGAGAACAAAAGGTAGGAATTGTTTGTAGGGTGCGAAGCCACCTCAAAGCTATTCTTTCTGATCGATCTATTCAAGAGTTCGTCCTAAAATAACACAAAGCTATTGTTTCTGTTCGATCTATCATAGAGTTCGTACTAGAGTAACACCAAAGCTTATTCATATTCTTAATACTCAATCCACACAAAGAACTATAAAGAGACCCCGAAGTTTCCGTCAGAGAAAAATGTGCATCAACCCCTATTCATAGATTACCACAATATCATCGCGGGAATCCGTGAGTTGAATGCCATAACATATATCAAGTGAATCAATAAGATACCCCAATTGTCACCTAAAGTATTCATACCGCAAGACATATATCATGTGTTCTCATCTCTGAATATTCAATCCGACATGACAAAACTTCAAAGGGTAAAGATGCAATCCATCACAACAAGAGTATAGAGGGGAGAAACATCATATGATCCAACTATATTAACAAAGCCCATGATATAGATCACGAGAGAGATAGATAAATCACATAGCTACTAGTACAAATCCTCAGCCCCGAGGGTGGACTACTCCCTCCTCATCGTGGTGGCCTCCAGGATGATGAAGATGGCCACCGGAGATGATTCCCCCCTCCGGCAGGGTGTCGGAACGTGTCTAGATTGGTTTTCGGTGGCTACAGAGCCCTGCGGCGGCGGAACTTCTGATCTAGGTTAACCCCAAGGGGTTTCGGAATATTTGGGAATTTATATGCAAAGAAGGGATGCGGGAGGCCACCGAGGTGGGCACAACCCACCTGGGCTTGCTAGGATCCACAAAAAGTTCTTGATTTTCTGCGGTGTTTGGACTCCGTTTAATATTGATTTTCTGCGATGTAAAAAACAAGCAAAAAACAGCAACTATCACTGGGCACGGGGTCAATATGTTAGTCCCAAAAAATTATATAAAGTTGCTATAAAATTAATGTAAAACACCCAAGAATGATAAAATAACAACATGAATACTTCATAAATTATAGATACGTTGGAGACGTATCAGAGTTCCTTGCTTGTGTTCGGGATTGGACCTGGTGGGTCCGTACTGTCATACTCACAACTACAGTCCTCTCCCGGTTCACTATGTTGACAGGACCAGACGGCGGCACCGCTACGAGCGCACCAAGGCGGAGGATAAAGTGGTGTCGCCAATGTGTTGAGCTGGGTTTGGCATTCTTATCAAAAAGAAAAAAATGGACGGGACTATTTACGACGTTGACTACGATTTGCATGGGTTCGCTGGTTGCAGGAAGAAAATGGTGGGAGAAAGAAGACTGGTCACTATCTTTGCCTAAGAATAATATCGACTAAATGTAATGACACTATCATAGGAAATAATATTCTCCTGTTAAAATTTGACTTTTCAAATCATGAATTTAAAGAACTAGTGCATGAGCATTTAGCTTTATTTTTTACTTATTTATGTTTAGGGGACCATGAGCATGTACCTAGGTCGGAATCATGTGAGAGCCTCCCTTCCAGTTAATTATGGGCTCCTCTATTGGGCCTTCATCAGTGGGTTGCATGTTATCGACATGTGGAAAATGTGTTCTGTAGCAAAAATAGTATGCACTATGTACGGTACGGGGCACTGAAGGATCGGACCATGCAACGACATCCAAAACATTGTGTTTGTCCTTCAAACAACACATTTATTCAACCAACAAATGAAAAATACTACTGATTGTACATTGAAAACAGCAGCAACAACCAGGGTTGGGGTGCAACAGAAGGAGTAAGCAGGCCAGAAGAGTAAAGACGCAACTCTCTCTTCCAAACCAAACATCAACCATAATTACAAAAGGGCTACCAAAAAAGAACA
The DNA here is from genome assembly GCF_003073215.2 of Triticum urartu. Lineage (NCBI taxonomy): Eukaryota > Viridiplantae > Streptophyta > Magnoliopsida > Poales > Poaceae > Triticum > Triticum urartu. Next base: position 279,500,135 of record NC_053024.1, on the reverse strand, counting down.
TGTGTATGCATCAAAGTACATAAAGATCCTACTAAACCAAGTGTACGCATCTAACTAACTGGCTTAGTTAGACGTTACTATTTATTAAGCTGTGGAGATTGGCTGACGGCTTGAACAAGATGGGTGCCTGACGGGGGAAACTCCAGTCAGCAGGTCAAAGTCTGATACTTGTGACCCTCTCTTCTACTTTGGGCTGCCGAGTGTGGTGGCACATATCAGGGTATGGTGCATGGAGAGATGCATGGTTTGTATACACAGTTTTGCCTAATGAACGAAACCCCGCTACCATTATGATCCTTGCCGTCGGTTATCTCCTGGTTAATCGGATAATCCAGTCCAAGAAACAGAGAGCGTGTACCATGGCTACTTACCCACCTCTAGTCCAAAATTCCCAAAGGCCCAGAGAAGCTGGGATCCTGCTCAAAGACCTTGCAGTGACTATGATTGTATTTCGTGAAACAACATGTCCGGTATGTGCGAACGATCATCAATCGTTCGCCATCGTCTGATCGAGCCAGGAACCACCTGCAATTGCCATGCCGCTTTTCTTTGAAAGGTTCTGGGATTAGGAAGGTTAGGGACACCAAGGGGACTACAACATCATATCAATTTGGAGTCAAATAAAAAAGGGCTCGTACTGTAGTCAATCTTAAGGACATCATGTTATCAGCATGAATATTTTTCAGTAAATGTTGACAGTAATATAAGCAAGCCATTATGATATCATAGGAAAGTAACATACTGCTGTAATAGCCGTTTGTAGCGATGACTAGAGTAGGCCAGCAATACATCCAGCCATAGAAGGAGTCGACAGCGTAATGACGCCCTTGTGCTCAATGGCATCAGAGAATCAAGGAATATGTATGATCTTGCAATGGACGTGCAGATTTATCCACTTACTGCAGTGACCTGTCAGATAGACAAGACCGCGGTCAAAGAACGCAATTAGCCTGAAGTCTTTATAATTCGTAGATCTTGTGGACACTTGCAGATTACAACCTTGAGCAAATCAAACTTGGTATCATGTTGGCTACTGTAAGATCCCGAGTATTCTCGGTCGCGGTGCCAAAGCAGTGCAATGTTAATCGAAGGAAGGGGATCAATCATCGGATGTAGACCTCCACGAGCATCCAGCTGTCGCGACCGTCGACGAGCACCATCCAACACGTGTTCATGTCGTCCTAGTACATACCGTTAATATAGTTGTGGGTGACAGGGATCAGATCGCAGTCAAGGGGGTTAATGCTCACCACCTACGATCTTATGCTACGTGACACGCCGTTTATGAAGATCAGGCGACATCAGCAAGCAAGGAGCTGGCTTTAAAAGCTCCGGCCTGACGGCTTTGAGTAAACAGTACAGCCTCGACGAGCGGCATGGTACTGAGGTTGTCCACACGCGAAACAATGAGCTTGATTACCTCTGTGGGGAGTGAATTCCAGCCACTCTTTTGGCGGATGCTGCTCGGTTCTGCCATTGTTAGTGCTTGGGTTTCGGAAGAGGGGGGAGGCGCCGTAATGGGGATGGAAGATGGAGAAGCGAATATGTGTTGCGGGAAGTGGACAGGTGATGATGACTACAGCATGCCACTTGACTTACGAGACACATACTAGCAGCGTAGGGTCATATCGATGCTAGACAACTTGCTTGAGTGATCACAGTACTAGTACTCCCTACAATACCTAGTACTATGCCCTAGTTTATATATAGTGGAGTACGTGATGTAGGGTAGAACCCTAATCGCCCGATCTTTCACGAAAGGAGTGGATCCCGCGATGAACACGAAGAACATGAGGATGGAAACAAGGGGAAAGACACAAGAGGAACACGAGAAACCAACAAATATGATCACACATGCGCTAAATCCATGAACACAAAGGAAGATACAAGATCCAAAGTCAACAACGGACGATACAAACGGTAACAGGTTCTTCTCCATAAGGAGGTCTTGAATCCACGGGGGGATCTTCCCTTAAAAAGGGGGCTTGAATCCAAATGGATCTTCTCCGTAGAGGCCGCGGTCTCTCTCGTGGAGTAGATCCGATATGGATGAGCATAGCTCTATCTCTCAAATGAGCTATCACAACGCTAACCCTAGAAAGGAGGTGGAGGAGGTCTATTTATGTAGCGACCAGACCTCAGACGGTCTAATCTCTGTGCTCAGGTGTCATCCCTGGATGAGTAATGCTGACACCACACAGTACTTGAAGGATTTATAATAGAGTAGCAACCACACACTTATTACATCAAGAGTCTCAAAAGAGAACTTATTACAATAAATATGGCTTAAGGCCATCTAATAACGATAACAGCGGAAGTCTTGGAAGATAAGTGAGTCCATCAACTCCAGCGACATCACTGAGTATAGAACCATGACCTAAAAACTCCTTAATCGTCGTCTGAAAAGTATGCAACATTAACGTTGCAGCCCGAAACGGGTTTGCACATGGAATATGCTGGCAAAATAACACATAGAGAGTAATGGAATGAAATAGGCTATTCTATATGCATATTTGGCTGGTGGAAAGCTCTATGGTTATAGTTTTTGCGTAAAGCCAATTTTTCCCTACTGCAAAGGAATAAATTTTATTTAACTATCATGGTGGTTGTTAAACATTAAGAATGGTTGACAGCATTCTCAATCCCAATTAAGCAACATCATTAAACAAAACCCAAACTAATTAATTTTAGAGTAACATGTTGAGATTCACATGATAATCCAGGTACTAGATACTCAATATGTCCATAACCGGGGACACGGCTAATCATGATTAGTTTATACACTCTGCAAAGGTTTGCGCACTTTTCCCCACAAGACTCGATCGCCTCCATTTGGTTTCTCGCACTACATGGTGTTTGAGAAGACGGATGACAAAGACATAGTCTTTCAGAAGCACTAGCACCTTACGATCGGGTAGACCGTTACACCTACTTTCCCCTACATCTGCTAGTCTACCACTGTAAGAGTTCGCACGACTTAATCAACTATGCTAGAGCCCATTATAGCTTGTGGCTGCACACGGAAGTTTCTAGCATGAATAATCTCATGATCCCTTTGAGCCTGGGTGGCGGTCCATAAAAAAACAGGCCATCCTGGAATACCCTGGTGCCTCAATCCACCCAGATGTGTGTTTAAGTTGCCACCTTAAATAAACCATTAATTAACAATCTCACATCTACCATGAAATACTCTCAAACCCAATCCACGTCTACGAGCATAGCATGGCAATAATAAGCAAACGTAGAAGTAACTCCCAAGGGTTTGATAATAACAGGTAATAGGTTCTACCTCATCTACTTCCCAAACCCACAATTTAATTAGATCCTATTCATAAAATGTGTGAGGATTGATCTAATGCAATAAAACTGGGTAGAGGGAAAACATGATCAAAGTGTTACTTGCCTTGCTGATGATCCTGGAAACCTAGCGATTCGAAGTAGCAAGCGGCGCACTCCGGGTACTCTATCGCAAACAAACAAGCATACAATAAGCACTCAACTAATGCACAGGTAAAACTCACATTAGAGATCTAACCAGAAAGTTCAACTTAAGAACTCCGGTTGGCAAAAAGAATCAAATCGAACGAAGCAACGGAAGACAAATGGCGAAAGAAACAGGCTTCATTTACTATTCTGGATCTAGGGCAATTTTTACAGTGGCAAAAACTTGTTTGAGTTAGTTAAACGGAAAGAGGGTTTCGAGAAGAAACTCCAGGCGCTTGAATCGCCTGATTCCGATAAACGAGCGAAAAGTTAGACTAAAACGAAAATCGGATCAGGAATCGCGATCAGAAAAATCGCTGATTTAATCCGAGAAAAAGAAAAACGACGAACGTTCATTAAAACGAACGAACGGACGAACGCTCGCTAATTAAATAAACCGGAAAAACCGATCTATTTAAAAAAACCAAAACAAAAAAAACCGAACAAAACCGTCGGAAAACCGAACGGTTTTTCGAGAAAAACCAGAGGCGGAAAAAACTACCTCCGGCGACTCCGGCGAACGGCGGCGCGGCAGCGGCGGCGGGGCCGGCAAGGGTTAGGGTTTTCGGGCGGGGGCGCGGCTGGGCTTGGCCGAGGCCTCGGGCGGCTTATAAGAGGCCCGGCCAGGAGGAGTCCTGGCCGGTTACGGCCCAAGGTCGGTTCAGACTTTAAAAAAAATTACGCTCGAAAAAAATAAAAGAAATACTAAACGAACTCCAAAAATCCCAAAATAAATTTTCTCCGGCTTCTAAAATCAAGCCGCACAGGATGAACATTTATTTGGGGCCTAAATGCAATTTTGAAAAACGCGCATTTTTCCTAAATTCAAATAAAATAGCAAATAAAACCAAAATAAAATCTTATTTGATTTTTTTTATTAAATCCTCAATATTTCTTTATTTTGGGAAAGTCATTTTATTACCTCTCTCATATTTTTGTAATAGAAATAATTGAAGAGAAAATAAATAAAATCAAACGATCCTATTTTCAAAATTTGAGACAACTCAAATATGAAAATAATGAAATCCCCAACTCTCTCCGAGGGTCCTTGAGTTGCGTGAAATTTCTAGGATCAACAAAATGCAATAAATATGATATGCAATGATGATCTAGTGTATAACATTCCAAATTGAAAATTTGGGATGTTACAATTTATAGTCTAGTGGGCGAAGGGGTAAGTGAGGGGGCGAAACAGGTACATGGGCCTCGGCCCGGGGGCATGCACGCAGGCAAGGCCGGATGATCCGGATGGGGGTCCGGATAATCCGGGCGTCGTCCAGATGATCTGGGACCTCGTCCGGATGATCCGGCTCCACCGTGGAGATTCTGCAAGCTTCGGGTGTCTTCAGACGCAATTACCCGGATGATCCGCAGGGGGACCCGGATGATCTGGCTGAGCCTGGATGATCTGGACGGCGGTCCGGATTTCCGGCCTGGCTCATGCAGCCTCTCCGTCTTCTTCTTCTCCTTTCTTCTGTCTTCTCTTCCATGCCTCCCTCGCGGACGGTGTAGTCGTTCCTTGGCGCTTGCACTCCTCTTCAACATCCGTGAAGCTCCGACAATACCTATGCATGCACACGGGAGGAGTGTCAAGTAGTATACCATCCTTAAGAGGTTCAAGTGAACACGTGTAAAGGAGATGATTCACCTTTGTGTATGTGAAGTAGATGTCGCACGTGTCACTTGCCAAATGGACTCTTGACATGGTGATGTCCGTAGGATGCTCCGCATCATCCCCTCCCCCTTGGGAAAGATCCTACCTCGGATCGAAATCCAAATCACCATGGGAAAGAGATGGAGTCGCCGTGTAGGAGTGGACGCTCACCAAGTACTTGTCATCTTGAAGCTCAAAATGTGCACTCTCCAATGTCGCACCATCTAGTGATTCCTTCAAAAGGAGCAAGGACAACAAACACTTGGAAAAACAAATGTGGTTAGCGTTAGTGCAAAGCCGAGCATTCAAGAGGTTATTCACCCAACAAGTGTCGTCATCAAGCATAGCATATGGTGTGACAACGTATTGTGACATGTCATGTAAGCACATAAATTGAACATAATGAAGGTCATCACGGAAACAAGCATGTAAATGTGAGGTAGTGATGCAAATGTGTGTGAGAGGAGAATAAGCATCTACCTCATGGTCATAGCAATCATGCATATAACACTCGACAAATGGTCTATGGTAGGCATAGGAAACATTGACAACACCAAATAAAATGAAGTGTCTAAACACATGAGTCAAGTGCAAGACAATCCAAGCATAACGTGCATAGGGTGTAGTGAAGATAGTATGGCACTCAACACAATAGAAAGAGCAATTGTTCATCATGTGTGAGGCAATCAAGTCAATCACGTGACAAGTAATGGGACATGGCATATGTGAAGAAGTGACATTGTTGCAACAAAACATATGATAGGAGCAAGTAATCCAAGAATTGGATGCAACACACAAGGCATATATATCATGAGGCATGGGAATGTGGAAATAGCAAGTGGAAGGAAGATCTCTAACATGTACGCAATCAAGTGATCCAAGTCTCATGGTTTGGGGGTTCTCAAAAGAAAAGGATATCACCTTTAAAGCATGTCCTTGTGCGTCCTTCACAATGCCGAAGTACAAGCACGTGCAATGTAGAATCGTCGTGGTAGGAGGTGGTTCGCTCTCAAGAGCTCGAATGGTCAACTCACGTGATGTGGAAGTCGACGCAAAGTCCAAGTATCCTAGACATGCACACAACAAAACAAAGAACGTATGCGCATGGTAGATAAACACATCATCCATCATGATGGTTCTCTTCTTTTGCACATAACCATTAGTAGCACAAGTGCATGAACAATATGATGCAACCAAGGCAATATTCATGGCACGAGGTATATGGTGCAAAGAGGTAAGACAAGCATGCTTCACAATAAATATGTCAAAATCTCCACATATATGTGAGAATGCTATGGGGGCAATCTCATGAGCAAGACTATAATAATTGTTGCACTCAATACATGGCAAATCATCTAGCATGAGAGATGCAACACATGGAGATATATGACAAGAAACAATAACAATCATGTGCAAAGCATGTAAATGGTTGTCATCAACCGCATGTAATGAGCAAGTTGAATCATGGGTGATGCAACAAAGCAAGCACTCATAGGAATCAAGTCGTGCAAGCTAGTAGTGCGAAGATGCGACATACTAGAGGAAATCATGGCAATCATGTCATGTGAGAAAATAAGAGGCATAGACAATGCATATGACATGTCGCAAGCACGAACACAAAGCAAGATCGTAGTATCATCATAGGCATGGGTCACAAAGCAAACATGGCAATAATAAGTGATATCTCCACCAAGCTTGCAAATACACATAGAAGTACTAGAATAAATCATCATGTGTAATGCAAAGCATGGGTCACAAATTCATGGCAAAGGCATAGGAATGAGCATATCATGCAAAGTAAACATGCCAAGATGGGCATATAATATGTAATGGACAATAACCCATAGCCAAGTGAGGGTCATGTAGAAGAAATGTGCGAAGACTTCTCGTGAAAAGAGCGGTGGGAAGGACAATCCATGGTATCCCAAGGCATCGTTGCTCTATAGAGCTCGTTTTGTCAACTCATGGTATCCAAAGGCATAAGAATGGGTACCTACACAACAAATACATGAGCGAAAGAAATTGTGTGTGTGTGGTAAATGTACACATCATCCATCATGATGTGTATGTGCACGTGTGAGTTAGCACAAGATAAGCATCGCTCAAAGAAATTTGATGCATGGTATAGGAATATGTCATCCATCATGAAATAATAGTTGTTATGTATAACACGATGGGGATGCAAATTGAGCATACAATTATATGGCACATCAATAGCATGTTTATTCATGGGAAGCATATGGTGCACACAAGTATTGGGATCATGCAATGGGTGGGAGTGATCAAAATCTCCTAAAATATATGAGGAAACTATGGGGGTCTCCTCATGTGCAATATTTGAAACATCATATGGAGAAAATGGGCAACACCCAAAACAATGCATATCCGAAGCAAGATGGTTATGGCATGTCATATGAGATAAATGATGCAAAGGTAGCATGTCAATATCATCAGAAGAGAAACAAATGCCAATAACCATAGGCTTGTCATCTATGCCATAAGTGCAAATTGGGTTAATCTTAATGGCATATGCATAGTCACTATGAAGAGATTGCAAATATGACATGTGGTCGAACTCATGCATAGCATATGACAAGTCAAGCGGATTGGCAAACATGATGTGACCGAGAGAATTAGCACAAGAAATCCTATGTAACATGGCATCACAACTAATAGACTCCACATGGCAATCATCATACTCATCATAAATGGGTAAATCATCGCATGGGAAGTCACACTAGCATGAAGCATGTAAATAGGTTGATCAACATCATGCAAGCAATCAATGTCAAGAATGTCCACTAGTGGGACTAGAGCATCACGGTCACCTATGTTACCGTTTTCATTCCACTCAAGTGGTGTAGGTGAGGTGGGAAAGACCGAATGGTGGTCAAGATCATCATTGTGATGGAACCATGTGGGGGGTGCATCATATTCCACCATGGCCATCGTCTTGTCCAAAGGTAGGACGAAGTCGTCGAGAATCGGCACGTCATCATATAAGGGACCTAGCACCAAATGAGAAGACACAATAGAGGTAGAGGTCAAGTCATTAGTGTTGAAAGTGGCCTCACATGACCTATCAACTATCTCACTCTCTCTATGTGGTGGTTCACTCACTCCCACAAAATAGGTGCACTCAATCTCACGTATGGTGGAGTCACTCATCTCACTCAAGTGGTGGGGGTTGTGGCTCTCCTCACATGGGAATTGGGGTAACACATCTATGGGGCTAGTGGTGAAGTCACTCTCACTCTCAATATGGTGGCACAAGTCACTGAAGTCATCATACGTCGCCGTGGTCAAAGGGAAAATCCCATGCTCAACCATCTCGTTGTTGTCACCGTGGATGAAGGCCGAAGATGGCACATCATCACTCTCGCCTCCTAAGATGGAAGCATCATCCTTGCTCGTCACCATGTCGCTCGCCTACAAAGCTTGGTCCTTGATTGTGTCCGTAGTCGTAGTCTTTGCCGCACCATCTTGAAAAAGAGTCGAAGTAGACTCGGCATCGTCAATGCCACAAAGAGGGATGGCGGTGAAGTCGAACTTGGGAGCATCGTCATGGAGCTCGGCGGGCTTGGACATCATGGTGGTACTAGCCTCATGCTCGTTCTCATGGAGCTTGGTCGTCGCGAAGTGAGCTTGGGGTGGTGAAGCTTTGGCCTTCATGAGTTCTTGTTCCGCCTTGAGAACACCAATGTAGTTGTCGTCGAGGGACTTGTAGTTCTCGAGGAAGATCGTCTTGGAGATGTCGTTGTGCAATCCCATCATGAAGTGGAACTTCATCGAAATGGGGTCATCCACGTCGGCTTGTCGCAAGGCAATCTTCATCTCCTTGAAGTACGCGTCGATGGACTTGGATCCTTGGGTGGTGTTCTCCAATTGGCGTATAAGTTGTTCCGTGTAGGTTGGAGGCACGAACTCTCGCTGTAAAGCTTTCTTCGTCTTGGGACAACTCATGTCGTAGGTCTCCAAAGGTGCGTGAAGCCACCATGTCGTCAAGTAGTCGTGGAAGTTTCTTGTGGCGCACTTCACTTGATCTTCGGGAGGAACTTGATGTAGCTTGAGGTAGTCGTCCATCAAACGCTCCCACTCGAGATACTCCTCGGGTTCTAGAGTCCCATAGAAAGGAATCTCATGGTCGATGTCGAGGTCGTAGTAGCTCGTGGAAGTCGTGGACTTGAGCTTGGGGAGCTTCTCTTGAAGTGCTTGTGGGCGAAGATGTCGTATGTCCATAGGCGAAGATGCCTTGAAGTCGCTCGACGAAGATGCCAAGGGGGATGGTGAAGTCGTTGAGCGGTTGTTGGTGTTGAGCTCTTGACCTTCACGTCCTTGTTGGTGATGGTGTCGATGCCGATGTGATCTTGCCGAAGATGGTAGCTCGGAGGCATGTGCTCTTGAGCGTCTTCTCGAAGATGAGGAAGACCGCTTGTAGGACTTGATGAGGGCCTTGATCTCCTCCATTTGAGCTTGCATCTTGGCATCGGTGGAGTTGTTCGCGGCATCGAACTCGTCGTTGTTGTTGTAGACCGAAGATGAAATGCCTTCCCTATCCATCACAAGACTCGAGCAAATATGAGTTGGAGAAAGAGAAGAACGAATACCAAATGTACCTTGACCGAAGTTGAAAGTGGATCAATGATCACTCCAATGTGGACAAGGAAATAGCACAATTGGTACCAATTCTTGTCGGTTTCTCACACATACACAAATAAGGCTTATGGTGGAGCTCGGTGAGAATAGTGGCACAAAAATTTGATGTAAAATGTTAGCAAGAGTCAATAATGTTGAAAAAGATTCACAAATTCGCAAGTGTAACAAGTAGACCAATAGCAATATGTGGCACACGGAAACGCACACACAGTGCAACCAAGGATGAGCACAAAATGTGGAATCCATGGAAAACGCTTGTGTTGCACAACTCAAGAGAGACGCTAGCACGATTGCTCTATAGGCGGATACGACACTTGTGCACAACCTATGATATGCAAAATGGATAAACTTTCTATCTCAAGTATGCTATGTATGTATGGTTCCCGGTGTTTGATCCAAGATGATCGGATATGACAATCTTATGCAATGTGGTGGATGCTATGGCTATTGCTTACAAGCTATTTGCTCTTTCTCTTTTGCTTAAAAGCTTATTCTTTTTTTCCTTTTTTTGTATGGCCACTTTGCAAAATGCACAAACCAAGATAGCTATTGTGTATATGCGGGAACAATCTTGTGACACAAGGGATGATATGATGATACCAATATGATATGGTTTGTATGCAATGGAAGAGTGGATCACTAATGTGCACAAGTAACGTTGCCGGCAATACTCAAATGGCTAGTCTCAATAGGCAAGTAACGCAAAATGGGCTAGGGGTTATCAATGCAAAGGAAAGGGAATATACAATGGAGTCGTCAAGGTTACCGTCCGTGGCGATGATGAGAGGCGGTGTTGTCGATGTTGACCCGTTCCTAATTAGCCGAAACACCTTAGGAAACGGGAAAACCACAAATCAAAATCTCAAGGACAAAAGTCAAATGGTGGTAGCGGAAAGCGGTGGTGTTGCACTAGGCAATGCGGAAGTGGAGGTTATGGTGGACTATACACGGTGTTGGAGTTGAAAGCACGATCCCTAAGTAGCCTAAACACCTTAGGAAACACAACTCACAACACAAACAAAATTGGGTTAAGTTGAGGTGGCGGAAGTGTATGGTGGGCAAGGTTATGCGGAAATGGTGGTGGTGGTCTATGAAGAAGCAACCGTCCCTAAGTAGCCGAAACACCTTAGGAGACTCAATTCACAACTCAAACAACCACATATACAATGGGGATCAAAATGTGTTAGGTTGCGGAAGTTGGTGGTGGTAATGCGGATGATATGGTGGAGGGCCTAGGCAAACATGCCAAATTTCAGAAAATTTGATGGAGTCCAATGATGTTGGTGGTATTTTTGTGGGAAGGGGGATGTTAAGAGCTTCAAAACGAGCTAAAGAACATAAAAAATGGAGTTCTGATGAATTAGTTATGGCCAAAACAAAAATTCAGCCGTGTCAGTTTCATGGTTAGCCGGACATCCGGGAGGAGGTCCGGATGATCCGGGAGTACTTCCGGATGATCCGGGTTCGTCAAGGCCGGTTTTGTCGTAGGGGGGTCCGGACGTCCGGGGGGGTGTCCAGCTGATCCGGGTGGAGTCCGGATGATCCGGGAGAACGTCCGGATGATCCGGGTAGGTTAATTCACTCGGGATTTGCTATCGGAGTCCGTTTTTGTGGGCGGAAATGGATGATTTTCGGGGAAAAATGAGGAGATTTCGTGGATGGAAGGTGGGGAAATTTGGGGAGATGCTAGATCCACTCGAAACCAAGCAAATCCATGGATCAAAATCAACAAAACATCATCAAAACCAACAAGTCACAAAAAAATTGTGGCTATTTTTGGTGGGGATTTTCGAATTTAGGACGAAATCAAGCAAAAGAAGGCTAGAAAACGGTGGAGGAGGCTCCGAAATCATGATCAACGTGGCTCTGATACCATGATGATGTAGGGTAGAACCCTAATCGCCCGATCTTTCACGAAAGGAGCGGATCCCTCGATGAACACGAAGAACACGAGGATGGAAACGAGGGGAAAGACACGAGAGGAACACGAGAAACCAACAAATATGATCACACATGCGCTAAATCCATGAACACAAAGGAAGATACAAGATCCAAAGTCAACAACGGACGATACAAATGGTAACCGGTTCTTCTCTGTAATGAGGTCTTCAATCCACGGGGGGATCTTCCCTTAGAAAGGGGGCTTGAATCCAAAGGGATCTTCTTCATAGAGGCCACGGTCTCTCTCGTGGAGTAGATCCGGTATGGATGAGCGTAGCTCTATCTCTCAAATGAGCTATCACAATGCTAACCCTAGAAAGGAGGTGGAGGAGGTCTATTTATAGTCTAGTGGGCGAAGGGGTAAGTGAGGGGGCGAAACAGGTACATGGCCTCGGCCCGGGGGCATGCACGCAGGCAAGGCCGGATGATCCGGATGGGGGTCCGGATGATCCGGGCGTCGTCCGGATGATTCGGGACCTGGTCCGGATGATCCGGCTCCGCCGTGGAGATTCTGCAAGCTTTGGGTGTCTTCGGACGCAATTACCCGGATGATCCGTAGGGGGACCCGGATGATCCGCCTGAGCTCGGATGATCCGGACGGCGGTTCGGATGTCCGACCTGGCTCCTGCAGCCTCTCCATCTTCTTCTTCTCCTTTCTTCCGTCTTCTCTTCCATGCCTCCCTCACGGATGGTGTAATCGTTCCTTGGCGCTTGCACTCCTCCTCGACATCCGTGAAGCTCCGACAATACCTATGCATGCACACGGGAGGAGTGTCAAGTAGTATACCATCCTTAAGAGGTTCAAGTGAACACGTGTAAAGGAGATGATTCACCTTTGTGTATGTGAAGTAGATGTCGCACGTGTCACTTGCGAAATGGACTCTTGACATGGTGATGTCCGTAGGATGCTCCGCATCAATAGGACTCCGCTCTACTACTAGAACCGGAGGAGTAGTATATTCTAATCTAAAGTCATTACAAACTTCAATGCCCGAGCATGGAACGACTACAAACTGCCATCGATGGTAACGCCAATCCCCAGCAAACGTTCGCTGACAGACATTGCAAATGCCTGCGACACAGTTACAGTACGTTTCTAAGGGTGGCGGTTTTGCCAAATACTATGTCTTAAAAACAGGCCACCGTCGGATGGAAATCTAACAGTCACGTGGGGTTCTGCAGAATTGAGCTCGTGGCGAACAATCGCCAGATATCATTACTAAAAAAGGTTAAAACACCCGTGGTGATAACTTGCACCAGCTGACCACTAATAGTGATACTAACATAGTTTTAAAATGGTCAAAGACCATGTCTACGTGGTATTTGGAATTATATGGAAACTAGCAAGATGCACGTGCATTGCACGGAACATCAAGATGCATTTTTTTACAAAACACCTGTTGTGATTGACCCATGCAGGAGTAATCCCGTGTGTAAACACTAATGACATCTTCAGAATTTTATTGGAAAAATGGTATCTCGAGAATTTCATCAAAAAAATGCTATCTCGAGAAAGATGAGAGGTAAGGTGAGGACGAGTGGGGCGAGGTGGTGACTGGTGGTCGGACTGGGCGGAGGCATGGGGATGGATGGCGCTGGTAGCAGCCACCATGCCAGATTGTTCCAGAGACTTCATTTTTTAATTGCTCGGCAATGAGGTTGTGGGAGATAAGGATGAACGAGGTGAGGCCTTATCTGTAAATGTGGAGAGAGGTGCGGATATCTTTTGTAAAATTGCCATAGTTCACTTTCTATCCCTCAGCTAAGATCGGACAGTCTGTATTACAAGATGGCAGGCACACCATCATCACCAACTCGGTTTTTATAAGAGTAGAGATAGAGACTAGGGAGGAGCACCATCTACTGGTTCGTGTGCTACTCCTGCGCTCCATTCGACGGTCGCAACGTCCCATACAACCACTCCCTCCCGTGCTCCACTCGGCGGGCGCTGTTCGAATTTGGGGAGCGCACTCGCGCGACTGCTCGCAGCAATGACTTCGCCGACAATGACTTCTTCCTCGACCTCACCAACCTCTTCCTCGACGACATGGGCGACAACCTCAATGCCAACGGTGCTGCTCCCATTGCACCCTATGTGTTTCTGTCCTTCTTGTTCAAAATCATGGTAGAATTCATGTTTATAGTCTGTGTCCTAGATTCGATCTGTTCATCTACTATGCTAGTCCACATGGTTAGTTTAATCTCTATTATAGTCGTCATGATTTATTTTGTGCTTAATCGGATTAAATCTCGTAGTAACTTGCTCATATATTCAATCTGTGCAACATCCCCTATAGCCACTCCCGTTTCATGGACGGCCTGGTCGATGCCTACAAGGTGCCCTGCATCTACAAGAGTTTCGGCTACGAGAGGTACGCTGTATCAATTTGACCTCAAACAGTGAAATCCCTGTGTATAAGTGTCATCCCTGGATCGGTAATGCTGACACGCACAGTACTCGAGGATTTATAGCAGAGTGCAATCACACACTTATTACATCAAATGTCTCAAAGAGAGTACTTATTACAATAATATGGCTTAACTCCTTCTAAATAAGATAACTGCGAAGCTTCAAGGGTAAATGAGTCCATCAACTCCAATGACATAGTTGAGTGCACGACAACGACGTAGCACATCTTACTCTTCGTCTGAAAACTCAGCAACATAATACGTTGCAGCCTGTGTAGCTCAGCACATGGAATATGCTGGCAAAATAACACTATAGAGCAATGAACATGTAACAACTATAACTATATACATATTTGGCTGGTGGAGGCTCTATGGTTATTTTTGCAGAAAGCTAGTTTTTCCCTACAACAAAGGAATAAATTTTATTTAACTACAAAGTTTGTTGAAAACATTGAGAAGGTTCCTCGAACTCAATCCCAAATTAATAATCATCAACCCAACAAATATAGAAACAGCAAGGTAACTAATGATAAAAAGTGAGCACAAACGGTATTGCAATGCGTTGAAATACGGCCTAGTGTTCATATTTTCACTAGTGCAAGTTCTCTCAACAATAATAACACAATTGGATCATATAACTATCCCTCAACATGCAACAAAGAGTCACTCTAAAGTCACTAATAGCGGAGAACAAACGAAGAGATTATTGTAGGGTACGAAACCACCTCGAAGTTATTCTTTCTGATCGATCTATTCAAGAGTCCATAGTAAAATAACATGAAGCTATTCTTTCTGTTCAATCTATCCAAGAGTTCTTACTAGAATAAGACCTTAAGACACAAATCATCCAAAACCCTAATGTCACCTAGATACTCCAATGTCAGCTCAATTATCCGTGGGTATGATTATATGATATGCATCACACAATCTCAGATTCATCTATTCAACGAACACAAAGAACTTCAAAGAGTGCCCGAAAGTTTCTACCGGAGAGTCAAGATGAAAACGTGTGCCAACCCCTATGCATAAGTTCACGAGGTCACGGAACCCGCAATTTGATCACCAAAACATACATCAAGTAGATCATGTGATATCCCATTGTCACCACAGATAAGCACATGCAATACATACATCAAGTGTTCTCAAATCCTGAAAGACTCAATCCGATAAGATAACTTCAAAGGGAAAACTCAATCCATTACAAGAGAGTAGAGGGGGAGAATCATCATAAGATCCAACTATAATAGCAAAGCTCGCGATACATCAAGATCGTGCCAAATCAAGAACATGAGAGAGAGAGAGATCAAACACACAGCTACTTGTACATACCCTCATCCCCGAGGGAGAACTACTCCCTCCTCGTCATGGAGAGCGCCGGGATGATGAAGATGGCCACCGGAGAGGGATTCCCCCCTCCGGCAGGGTGCCAGAATGGGTCTAGATTGGTTTTTGGTGGCTATAGAGGTTTGCGGCGGCGGAACTCCCGATCTAGGTTTCTTTCTGGAAGGTTAGTGTTATATAAGAGGTGTTGGAGTCGGGAACAAGTCAGGGGGGTCCTCGAGGCGTCCACGAGGTAGGGGCGCGTTCCAGGGGGTAGGGCGCGCCCCCCACCCTCGTGGTGGCCTCAGGACTCTTCTGGCCCAGCTCCGGTACTCTGTGGGCTTCTTCTGGTCAAAAAATGATCTCAGTGAAGTTTCAGGTCAATTGGACTCCGTTTGGTTTTCCTTTTCTGCGATACTCAAAAACAAGGAAAAATAGAAACTGACACTGGGCTCTAGGTTAATAGGTTAGTCCCAAAAATCATATAAAATTGCATATAAAACATCCAAGGTTGATAATATAATAGCATGGAACAATCAGAAATTATAGATACGTTGGAGACGTATCAAGAATCCCCAAGCTTAATTTCTGCTCGTCCTCAAGTAGGTAAATGATACAAACAGATTTTTTGATGTGGAATGCTACCTAACATATTTATCAATGTAATCTTGTTTATTGTGGCAAGAATATTCAGATCCATAAGATTCAAGACAAAAGTTTAATATTGACATAAAAATAATAATACTTCAAGCTTACCAACCACGCAATTATGTCTTATCAAAATAACATGGCCAAAGAAAGCTTATCCCTACAAAATCATATAGTTTGGCTATACTTCATTTTCATCACACAAAAATGCTCTCATCATGCACAACCCCGATGACAAGCCAATCAATTGTTTCCTACTTTAGTAATCTCAGACCTTTTTCAACTTTCACGGAATACATGAGCGTGAGCCATGGACATAGAACTATGGGTGGAATAGAATATAATGATGGGGGTTGTGTGGAGAATACAAAAATGGAGAAAGTCTCACATTGACGCGGCTAATCAACGGGCTATGGAGATGCCCATCAATTGATGTCAATGCGAGGAGTAGGGATTGCCATGCAATGGATGCACTAGAGCTATAAATGTATGAAAGCTCATAAAAAAGAAACTAAGTGGGTGTGCATCCAACTTGCTTGCTCACAAAGACCGAGGGCATTTGAGGAAGCCCATCGTTGGAATATACAAGCCAAGTTCCATAATGAAAAATTCCCACTTAGTATATGAAAGTGACAACATAAGAGACTCTCTATCATGAAGATCATGGTGCTACTTTGAAGTACAAGTGTGGTAAAAGGATAGTAGCATTCTCCCTTTTATTTCCCCTTTTTTGTTTTCTTATTTGGCCTTTCATTTTTTCATTTTTTTGGCCTTTCTTTTTTTTCCTTTTCTGGGACAATGCTCTATTAGTGACGATTATCACACTTCTATTTATTTACAACTCAAACATTACAACTCGATACTAGAACAAAGTATGACTCTATATGAATGCCTCTGGCGGTGTACCGGGATGGGCAATGAATCAAGAGTGACATGTATGAAATTATGCATGGTGGCTTTGCCACAAATACGATGTCAACTACATGATCATGCATGGCAATATAACAATGATGAAGCGTGTCATAATAAACGTAACGGTGGAAAGTTGCATGGCAATATATCTCGGAATGGCGATGGAAATGCCATAATAGGTAGGTATGGTGGCTGTTTTGAGGAAGATATAAGGAGGTTTATGTGTGATAGAGTGTATCATATCACGGGGTTTGGATGCACCGGCGAAGTTTGCACCAACTCTCGAGGTGAGAAAGGGCAATGCACGGTACCGAAGAGGCTAGCAATGATGGAAGGGTGAGAGTGCGCATAATCCATGGACACAAATTAGTCATAAAGAACTCACATACTTATTGCAAAAGTCTACAAGTCATCAAAAACAAAGCGCTACGCGCATGCTCCTAGGGGGATAGATTGGTAGGAATCATCGCTCGTCCCCGACCGCCACTCATAAGGAAGGCAATCAAAGAAACACCTCATGCTTCAAATTTGTCACACAATGGATACCATATGTGCATGCTACGGGACTTGCAAACCTCAACACAAGTATTTCTAAAATTCACAATTACTCAACTAGCACGACTCAAATATTACCATCTTCATATCTCAAAAAAATTATCAAGTATCAAACTTCTCATAGCATTCAATGCATTTATATGAACGTTTTTATTATACCCATCTTGGATGCCTATCATATTAGGACTAATTTCATAACTCGAACAAATTACCATGCTATTCTAAAAGACTCTCAAAATAATATAAGTGAAGCATGAGAGTTTATCTATTTCTATAAAAAAAACACCGCCATGCTCTAAGAAGATATAAGTGAGGCACTAGAGCAAACGACAAACTACTCTGAAAAATATAAGTGAAACTCAATGAGTAGTCGAATAATTATGCAACTATGTGAAGACTCTCTAACATTTAAGAATTTCAGATCTTGGTATTTTATTCAAACAACAAGCACAACAAAGGAAAATAAAATGACGCTCCAAGCAAAACACATATCATGTGGTGAATAAAAATGTAGCTCCAAGTAAAGTTACAGATGAATGAAGACGAAAGAGGGGATGCCATCCGGGGCATCCCCAAGCTTAGGCTATTGGTTGTCCTTGAATATTACCTTGGGGTGCCTTTGGCATCCCCAAGATTAGGATCTTGCCACTCCTTATTCCATAGTCCATCGAATCTTTACCCAAATCTTGAAAACTCCACAACACAAAACTTAACAGAAAACTTGTAAGCTCCGTTAGTATAAGAAAATAAATCACCACTTAGGTACTGTTGTCAACTCATTCTAAAATAATATTGGTGTAATATCTAATGTATTCCAACTTCTCTATGGTTCATACCCTCCGATACTACTCATAGATTCATCAAAATAAGCAAACAACACATAGAAAACAGAATCTGTTAAAAACAGAACAGTCTATAGTAATCTGTATCAAACGTATACTTCTGTACCTGAAAAAATTCTGAAATAAATTATTGGACGTGAGGAATTTGTCTATTAATCATCTGGAAAAAGAATCAACTTAATAGCGCTCTCCATTAAACAATGGTAGCTAATCTCGTGAGCGCTAAAGTTTCTGTTTTTTACAGCAAGATCGCAAAGACTTCACCCAAGTCTTCCCAAAGGTTCTACTTGGCACAAACACTAATTAAAACATAAAACCACATATAAACATAGGCTAGATGAATTATTTATTACTAAACAGGAACAAAAATAAAATTGGGTTGCCTCCCAACAAGCTCTATCGTTTAACGCCCCTAGCTAGGCATGATGATTTCAATGATGCTCGCATAAAAGATAAGAATTGAAACATAAAGAGAACATCATGAATAATATGACTAGCACATTTAAGTCTAACCCACTTCCTATGCATAGGGATTTTGTGAGCAAACAACTTATGGGAACAATAATCAACTAGCATTGGAAGGTAAAACAAGCATAGCTTCAAGATTTTCAACATGTAGAGAGGAAACTTGATATTATTGCAATTCCTACAAGCATATATTCCTCCCTCATAATAATTTTCAGTAGCATCACGAATGAATTCAAACAATATAACTATCACATAAAGCATTCTTTTCATGAGCCACAAGCATAGAATGTTTGTTACACTCCACACAAGATAAATTCTTCTCATTTAGAATAGTGGGAGCAACATAAGAAACTCGAATACTATAAATTGTTTCCACATTAAAGGAGTAATTTTCAGAAAAAGGGTAATCATAATCATGACAAGTTTATAAATATAATCATCTCTACTTTTTATAGCATAAGTATTATCACAATAATCATCATAAGTAGCAACTTTGTTCTCATCATAATCAATTAAAACCTCCTCGAAGTAGCGGAATCATTATTAAATAAAGTCATGACCTCTCCAACTCCACTTTCATAATTGTCACAATAAGATTCAACATCCTCCAAAATAGTGGGATCATTACTTCCTAATAAAGTTGACACTCTTCCAAACCCACTTTCATCAATATAATCATCATAAATAGGAGGCATGCTATCATCATAATAAATTTGCATATCAAAACTTGGGAGGTTAAAAATATCATCTTCATAAAACATATCATCCCCAAGCTTGGGACAAACATTAATTGCAGCAAATAAATTCTCAAACATGTCATTTTCATCAAACATAGCATCCCCAAGCTTGGGGCTTTTCATATCATAAGCATAATCACTCTCATCATTAATAGTATGGATAGCACCCATAGTATCAATTATCATCATCACAATGAGTAATAAGAGAAACATCATTTGGGAGGGATACCTTTTTACCTTTGCTTCTCCGTCATTTTTTTCTTCTCCACATCATGTGTGGGTTTAATCCTCTTTTTGGAGCTCCTTATTAATGATATTGGTTGAATAGAAGGCTCCTCCTCTTTACCTGATTCATCATAAGAAATAATAGGAGGATATTGGGAAGTCTCTTCCCTTTCATTTGTATTCTCTTCATCTTCTATTTGTTTTCTTGTCTTTATGTAATTGGCAATATAAGGATTTTCAATGCAATTCACCGCACAATACATATAAATTTCCTCTAGATCAAAATCAAGAACTTTATCGAGGGAAAATTCTGGAATATCCTTAGTTATACGTTTCATTTCTTCGTAACCCAGAAGAAAACTAAGTTCATTATGATGTGCAAGGGAACTCAAGTCATCACAATTTTTGGACACGATTTGATCATGAAACAATTTGCATTGGATATTTAACTGACCACGTTCATTGCAAAGTTCACAAGGATGGCTAAGAAAATTTAAATTTTCAGCACAAACATCTAGCCTTTCTTGCAACCATTTAGTTTCTAAATACTTGTGCCTCTTGCAAAATCTATCTTCCCTATTTGGTGTGTACTTGCAAACTCTATGCACTCCACAAAAATTGACATGCTTATAAGAGACATTTTCATCATGACTAGTGCAATCATTATTAGTGTCATGGATATTCAAGGAGTTCGTACTAACAACATTGCAATCATGCTCATCATACAAAGATTTATTGCCAAACATTCTAATGCATTCTTCTTCTCACACTTTGGCACAATTATCGGAATCCTTATTTTCATGAAAGACATTAAAAAGATGAAGCATATGAGGTATCCTCAATTCCATTTTTTGTAGTGTTCTTTTATAAACTAACTAGTGATAAAACAAGAAACTAAAAGATTCGATTGCAAGATCTAAAGATATACCTTCAAGCGCTAACCTCCCCGGCAACGGCGCCAGAAAAGAGCTTGATGTCAACTACGCAACCTTCTTCTTGTAGACGTTGTTGGGCCTCCAAGTGCAGAGGTTTGTAGGACAGTAGCAAATTTCCCTCAAGTGGATAACCTAAGGTTTATCAATCCGTGGGAGGCGTAGGATGAAGATGGTCTCTCTCAAACAACCCTGCAACCAAATAACAAAGAGTCTCTTGTGTCCCCAACACACCCAATACAATGGTAAATTGTATAGGTGCACTAGTTCGGCGAAAAGATGGTGATACAAGTGCAATATGGATGGTAGATAAAGGTTTTTGTATTCTGAAACTATAAAAACAACAAGGTAACTAATGATAAAAGTGAGCACAAACGGTATTAAAATGTATTGAAACAAGCCTAGGGTTCATACTTTCACTAGTGCAAGTTCTCTCAACAATAATAACATAATTGGATCATATAACTATCCCTCAACATGCAACAAAGAGTCACTCCAAAGTCACTAAGAGCGGAGAACAAACGAAGAGATTATTGTATGGTACGGATCCACCTCAAAGTTATCCTTTCTGATCGATCTATTCAAGAGTCCATAGTAAAATAACATGAAGCTATTCTTTCCGTTCAATCTATCCTAGAGTTCTTACTAGAATAACACCTTAAGACACAAATCAACCAAAACCCTAATGTCATCTAGATAATCCAATGTTAGCTCAAGTATCCGTGGGTATGATTATACGATATGCATCACACAATCTCAGATTCATCTATTCAACCAACACAAAGAACTTCAAAGAGTTCCCCAAAGTTTCTACCGGAGAGTCAAGACGAAAACGTGTGCCAACCCCTATGCATAAGTTCACGAGGTCACGGAACCAGCAAGTTGATCACCAAAACATACATCAAGTAGATCACGTGATATCCCATTGTCACCATAGATAAGCACATGCAAGACATACATCAAGTGTTCTCAAATCCTTATAGACTCAATCCGATAAGATAACTTCAAAGGGAAAACTCAATCCATTACAAGAGAGTAGAGGGGGAGAAACATCATAAGATCCAACTATAATAGCAAAGCTCGCGTTACATCAAGATCGTGCCAAATCAAGAACGAGAGGGAGAGAGATCAAACACATAGCTACTGGTACATACCCTCAGCCCCGAGGGAGAACTACTCCCTCCTCGTCATGGAGAGCGCCGAGATGATAAAGATGGCCACCCGAGAGGGATTCCCCCCTCCGACAGGGTGCCGAAACGGGTCTAGATTGGTTTTCGATGGCTACAGAGGCTTGCGGCGGTGGAACTCCTGATCTAGGTTTCTTTCTGGATGTTTGGGGTTATATAAGAGCTGTTGGAGTCGGGAACAAGTCAGTGGGGTCCCCGAGGCGGCCACGAGGTAGGGGGCTGCGCCCAGGGGGTAGGGCGCGCTCCCCACCCTCATGGTGGCCTCGGGACTCTTCTGGCCCAGCTCCGGTACTCCGTGGGCTTCTTCTGGTCCGGAAATGATCTCCGTGAAGTTTCAGGTCATTTGGACTCCGTTTGGTTTTCCTTTTCTGTGATACTCAAAAACAAGGAAAAATAGAAACTGGCACTAGGCTCTAGGTTAATAGGTTAGTCCCAAAAATCGATAAAATAGCATATAAATGCATATAAAACATCCAAGGTTGATAATATAATAACATGGAACAATCAAAAATTATAGATACGTTGGAGACGTATCAGCCCACAGATGGAAAGCATCGATATCGCTGATAACAGCTTAAGTGGGTGCGAGAGGACAACCACCACCGCTTTGCATGTGGGCCCAACATATATATGTTGAATACACAAAATGCACAACTTTGATGTGCCACATGCCTCAAAAACCATAAACCTTGCACCCACACAGAGCGAGCTTCATATTAAGCGTACTACATATGATGGTCCCCTTCCCCCCTCTTCACCGCATACTATATGCTCCTGTCGTAATATATGTACAAGTACAACCCAAAAGATACCTCATCGATGGTGAAATTAATTAACCTCTCCCGATGTAGGTCAAAGTGATGCATGCATGCATGCATCGACGATGGCCTCGTGGGCCCACAGATGGAAGCGTCACACGTGAGTGTCCTAGCTAGGATATATATATATGCATGTGGCCCAAAAAGGTGTTGTGTGATGTTTGAATAACCAATTTTACAATTTTTATGTGGCACGTGCCTCGGTAACCAAAAATTCGACACTGAGTGAGGTGTACTTGTTCATGGACGCATACGTATAGTATATATGCTAGTCCCCTCCCACCTCTTCAACGCGTACTATATACCACCATAACACAAACAAAAAAGATTATACCTTGCCGGTCAAATTAACCTCACTGCCGGCTGTTTGTCAAAGTGATGGATGATGACCTTGTGGGCCCACAGAAAGCGTCACACACGAGTATCGAGTGTCGTGTAGGACAACCATCGACTGCATGTGCCAAAACATTTATGTATGAAAGGGTTCTGTAATGTTTTAAATAACGATTTCACGACTCTGATGTGGCACCAGCCTGCCTAACAAAATGGACAACCCACACGGTGGCTCACGACTCGTAGTGTTCTGCGAGCCACCCGCCACCCCTAGATGCACACACCCACACACACACCGCGAATCCACCGCAACTACGATGCATGTTAAATTAATTATCCCGCGCTGAACATACATGTTACCAAAGGAGGGAAATTTTAATTTCAAAAAAATCACAGAGATCATTAAGATGTTTTAATACATTGATTGATTGATTTTCTATGGGTATAATGTGCAAAAATCAAATCTGAGCTACATGCACACGTGACAGTGCACCTAAATGGATTGCAAAAACACACGTGTCTCACTGGGTGCATGTTTACTCCCCATGCAACAAATTTCAAACATTGAGAATCTTGATTTCTAAATTTTAGTACATCCAAAACTTATTGGAAGTTCATGAAACTTATTGTGTTGTCATATGGACACCAATACAAAGTGGCTTTGTACTTTTTTTTGTCAAATTTTGGACCAGTTTTGATGTAATCTTTATCTAATTACAGATGGGAGATTAATAATAATTGGAAACCAATATCCCAAACGGATTATTTATTCGAACCGTGAGCGTTAGACCAACAATGGATACGTGCCATGCTTCGGTTAAGCAATAAAGCGACAACATTAATCATACGTGTCGCCGCGCAACCTGTGTGTCGTGCGAGCAGGCGTGAGTTGATGGGACGCATGCGAGCACTCCGCTGCGCAAGCAGATGGGGAGGCGTGTGTGCTGGTGTGTGAATTGACAGAGGCGTGCTCACTGCGCAGTGTCATTGGGAGGCGTGCGAGTAGCTGTGTGAAACTTTGGTAGGCATGCCAGCAGTTCGGTGCGCAGGCTCACCTGGAGGAGAACCATCGGTTTGACCACCGCCCGCCTCTCTCCCACAACTCCCACTACTCCATATTAATGGTGCGCCCGAGCGGCCACACCCCCATCCTCGCTACGCACACACAATCCTCTCTCTCTGCTTGCAACCTCGACGCCGCTTTCAATCCTCAAAGCCATCAGTTTATGAGGATGCCGCCGAAGCGCCCCATAGGAGGGAGTGGTGATGCCGGGGCTGCTAAAGCACCGGAGCACGGCGTTGATATGGAGACAGAGGTTGCCGTCACCGCCGGCGACTTATCACTGCACCCTAACATCGTCGACAGCGCCGAGCTTCCACAGCCGGAGGCGGAGTTCCACACCGACTCCGACGACCACTCCGGCGACGACTCCGAACACCACTCCAGCGACGACTCCGACGACGACGGACAACTGGTTAGTCATCTATACCCATTTATGTGTCAAATAGATCATAGAGTTTCTCTGGATACTCCCGCCTCCCCCTTTTGGAATAGAAATCCTGTGGTTATGTTCTCCCGATCAATGAAATCTGAGTAAGTTTCGTTAGATCCGTGTAGTGTATTGATTATTTGAATGGTACAAGTGATTAGTTGTTTCATCTGTGCAAATGATTTCTGCTAGTAATCCGACTAGGGTTAGTATTCGTGCTAATAATTCCTAGCCAGGACTTGACAATTGATTTTGAATGACCTACATATGTTTGTGCCCTTATTTTCTTCAAGATTGGTCTGTACATAGACGACTATGCTTAAAAATCGAACCATAACCTCTAAATATGTATAAATAAATAGCCATAAATTCCTAATCCTACTTCACGACATGTAATCAGTGATTTGATGCCAAATTTGTTTTACTATATGTATAGGTGCTGTCTAACGATGTGGAAAGCAAGGATGAAGATTCCCAGAGGAGGTACAAGAGGCGAATGTTGAGGGAGCTTTATGCGGGAATGCATAACAGGTGTATTAGGACCTGGAACGACGGCTATGGATGCCCATTTTGCAACCACAAGATTCATGACGCGTATCTAAGTGTTCTTGCGCATGCAAGAGGACGGGCTGTTGGCTCCTTCAAGCAGAAGTATTCTCGCAGGGTGGCGCACGGTGTGTACACTGAGTACCTGGAGAAGCTTCAGGATCGTGTCAGCTGCATGTGAGATGAGATGTGGGATGGATCGAACTATGTATGCTTGAGTATGCTTAATGACGGTTTAACTATGTATTTACGTTTGAACTATGCTTATGTACGTGTACGCTTATTATCTATGTCTGAGTATGTCAAATGTTTCATCAAATTTTTGTAAAAATTACAACGGGGGACCAATAAACCAGGACGGAGGTAGTACGTCAATCACACACGGTTCCCAAAATTGGAACCATGTGCAATGACTATCATTTTTCCTGCTGCGTCAATCGCACACGGTTCGCTCTAGCAAACCGTCACCCCCAAAATTCTTTGTGGGACAGAAAACCCTCACCACCCAATTCAAAAAGGAAAAAAGAAAACCCTCACCATCCCCACGTCACAAAAACCCTCACCCCACCCACCACCCACCTCGGCCCCTCCGGTACGTTCCTCATTCACACCTGCACAAGCTCCTGCGCGTCTATGCCATGGCACCGCCTATCGCGGCGGTAAACACTTAGCTCGACGCCTGCCACCGCCAGGCTACCAGCAAGGCACACCACATTTCACCACTTCCGCTTGCCGCCGCCTATCGCTATCGACTTTCTCGACGCTGCTCGCAGTCGACCCAGCTCCACTCGGTTGGGGAATCTGTCGTATTGAGGGTTCTTTCTCATGGACGACAAGGTAACTAATTTAATGAGATATTATCTCATTTCTTATCCCAGTGCATTTGTCTACTTTAATCACCCATCGAAAATCGTTGTGAATTCATTTTTATTCAAGCTGATTTGAGGGTTTTCTTTCATTCATAGAATGTACAGTGCGCCGATACTTCAGGACTTGGCGACCGCCGCTAGAGATTCCATCTCATCGTACCAGATAACTTCAGGATGCGCGCGGTATGTTCAATCTCACCCTAAATCGGTTGGCATGGCCTACTTTCCTGAACATATTCTAAATATTGCTACATTTGGATAAAAGGTGCCACATGCACCATATACGTCAAAGGTGATTTTTTCCCCCTCTTCTTTCTATATTAAGAAAATTAATGATGTATTGTTCTTTCGATTACTCTCATATTTCCATGACGTCATGTTTACCCTATCTGTTTAATTATAGACTTTTCTCCTTCGATTTCAACTGCTGTACATTTCTTTCAATTTGGGCCCATATTTGCATGTTACCATATTTTCTTTAACAACCCTACCATTTTCTATAGCACATCCCTCGCTATGCAACAAATTATGTAGTGCACAATATTTCCCTTTACATACATCAAGGCTGCATGGATGTCATACTGCGCACAAACCATGGATTTACAATCGTTGCTACTGTAAGGCTTGATGAATATGGCGACTCCTATTTTGGCACTGGCTTTTGGAATGAAATTGCAAAGTTTTATGTACTGAAAGCTGGCACTAAAATTGCACTGCACATAGAAGGGCCTGGTCATGAGACATATGCTAACTTCCCCAAAAAAATCATCCATCCAGACTTTCTTCGAAGTAAGTTTTCTTTTCAACTATCTGCATATGTTGACTTACCCAGCAATGTCAAATGAATTGTGTAGTAATTAAGCAACCAACTGCTATTCCCATATCTTACTATATTCTTACCTAATAACTTCTAGTTGCCAATACACTTTTCTATTGCCCTGTTTTAACTAAATATTCCCTGTACTCCCATTTCTATCAGAATGTGCCACTGACAAGGAGACTCCGGAGGTGGAGAACGCGGCTGCCAACAAGCGGAGGCGGGGCAAGCTAGAACCGCAAGCAACTCCAGCAGGCCTAGACTTAATCAGCAGCCTCCCCTATGATATGTTGAGAGTCATCATCTCCCTCCTCCCAATCAAATATGGGGCGCGGACAACCCTCCTTTCCCAGCGGTGGCGCCCCCTATGGAACTCCAGCCCTCTCGACCTCATCGACACCACGAGCTCGGCCATGGCTATCGCATAAGCTTGGATGCGTTCACCAAGATCCTCGGTAGTCACCTTCGCCCAACCAAAGGCCTCAGAATGGGCAAGTTCCGTTCCAATGGCAAGGACCGAGCCAAGCTTGACGACTGGTTTCGATCCCCCGCCCTAGATCAGCTCGAGGAGCTCACTTTTGATGATGGGCATATGCGGTCGCTGCCAACGTCCGCCCTCCGCCTCGCGCCCACGCTGCGCGTTGCCAAGTTCCGGAACTGCCATTTCCCGCCCCTTAATGACGCGCCCGCTCTTATTCTACCATGACTGAAGCACCTCGAGCTCGTCATCGTCTGCCTCTCAAAGGGTGACATGGAGCACCTGCTCCGTGGCTGTACTGCACTCGAGTACCTTCGTCTTCAGGCGATCAATGGGTTGAGTACCTTCCACATCACCTCCATGACTCTCCGATCTATTTATGTGTACTGCTGGTGCGGCAAGAAGACATCACAAAAAGGTGGACCACGATATGGTCAACCAAGAAACACCTGCACTTCAGAGATTACTTGTAGTTGATCAAGAAGGTCCGACAAGAATCAATGTCATTTCTACGCTGAAATTGACAGTGGTGGGCTACTCGTCTGACAAATACTCCGAACTTGTTAGTGGATCCACACCTGTTCAGGTACGACAGCCGCCTTCTACCTCTCCTTCTACAAATTAACATTATTTCTAATTTTTAAGATGTTTGTTCGTCTGTCATTCAGAAAATGATTCCGACAAGCTTGACCCCGAAACGGCGCACAGTGAAGGTCTTGGCACTAGAATCTACCGGGCCCGACCTGGCGCAAGTTGTCAGTTTCCTAAGATGCTTTCCGTGCCTGGAGAAGCTATATATTTAGGTGATGTTCCTTTCCTGTTAAATGTTAATCATAAGGGAGTTCAATTTGTGACACCTTTTTCCAAGTTTACAATGATAATGTACTACGATTTCTGAAGGTTCTTTTGGAGGATTTCAGTACATATATGCCCCCCATATTGGTTGCTTGATCCATATGGTTACAATCAATAAGCATTTCTCCTTTGGATTAATATGTACTAGTTTTCTTAGGGAACTTTTCATCCACTCAAACCTCTTGTGAAGAAGGCTACTTTTTTCTGGAATGTAATCAAATGCCCATGTTAATCATGTCAGATCGAAGATGGCATGTTAGTGCATTTT
The DNA here is from genome assembly GCF_003073215.2 of Triticum urartu. Taxonomy (NCBI): domain Eukaryota; kingdom Viridiplantae; phylum Streptophyta; class Magnoliopsida; order Poales; family Poaceae; genus Triticum; species Triticum urartu. The sequence goes on along the minus strand of NC_053024.1, from coordinate 279,471,692 downwards.
ACAAATCCTGCAAACCAAATAGCTATGCATGCAGTAATGTTCAAAACTGCATGTAGGCACTAACACGTTTTCTTCTTTTGCAGATAAGATTAGGCCCAGTGGTGCATAATGTGATACAATATAACAATCACGTCGAATGCCTAGATCTGCATCTCTCAGAAATTACTTTGAACTCCTACAGAGGGACCTTACTGGAGATTATATTCGCCAGGTTCTTTGTTCTCACAGCAAGGGTGTTGAAGGAAATGAGGTTTGCCCTACATTTTTTTGCAAAAATGAATGGTCTGTTGATCAGCGCCCGCGCCTGCGGCAGAATGGAGTAGGCTCCAAAAATGTTGAATTTCATTTTGGAACTTCAGATGACAGAGTAATCGGAAGTCATCGGGTCAACCCCATACATGACTTCTCAGTGGTTGTCCCCTTTGCAAAAATTGTGAGGTTTCGAAGCCAGACTTAGAAGCGGTGATATGAGTATGAACCTCTCTGATATCCATGTTCATTGCATCAGCGCGAGCATTTGCTACTGATGAGATGAATTTCATTTCTAATATTAGTTTGAACCTTGTAATCTTCGAATTTGAGCCATATAACTCTGGAATTTGAACCTTGTAACATTTCGAGCTTTTGTGGTACAATCGTTGAAATGGCATCGTATGAGACTCGTATATTGCTAGCGCTATTTTGACCTTAATATGCAATGGTCTTAGATTTTATTAACCATTCTCGAATCAGTTTACCTTGTCGATCTCATAGCACACGATCTGTATAGCTAACTCGACTGCAATCTTCAACATTATTGCGCACAGTTGGTTTCTTCCACCATGTGCACTTTAGAGCGCAGAATTAATTATCACACTCGAGTTTCCATCATCACCCTTCTGTGTAAACTTTGACCTCATCACCCAAGGATAAACTTATGACCGAAGTCATTCTACACACTTTGTTTTTACAAAAATTTTTGCCAATAAATGCCCACAATTTGTCCCTCTTCTAGCCGATGCGTGGCCAAACTAGCTGGGTAGGAAGCTTGCGCGGTAAACAATGCGGTAGCACGGGAATAGGCTCTTCGAGCCCATGCCTGGGGAGTGGTGTTGTCAAGCGTGCATTGGATTCTGGAATCCTCCGCGATGAACGCCGTGACAAGACATGGCAATTACAAGCCGGCCGGCCCCCATTTATTACAGCAGCTATTTAACCTACCCTTGTGTCTATTCAACTTTTCGACTGTGCCCCACCATTTCAAGAAGCACACCCACCATGAATAATTCTTAGAGGGTACCCTGTGCGGCTCCAATGGCACTCCGAGCGGCTGCGGATGACGAGCAACAGTTCACCATCCATGCTGTGGTGGACACCCACAGAAGGTTCATGGACCCCTCGGTGGTGTACACCAACGACCCGGTCTGGGCGGAGCACTCCATCGACATCATGGAGCTTTTGCTTGCCGAGGAGAAGTACAAGGTGGTCGGGTTTGACCTCGAGTACACCCGCGCTCATGCCTGGTCTCGTCCCAAGGTCGTCGTCGCCCAAATATGCATGTGCCACCACGTCCTCGTCTACCACTACTACCTGGCCACAAGGCCTTGCGAGCATTTTGCCAGGTTCATCAATAGCCCCCACTACATGTTCACTACGGTGGACATCACCAGTGATGTAAAGGCGCTCGAGAATTCGGGCATCGCCTAATAGAATCTTGTTGACATCCAGGGCCAATACAAGATCAGGGGAAGCAAGGAGAATGAGAAGGACTCACTAGTTCACCTCGCCAAGGGCATCATGAACCCCTACTACAGAGACATAAAGGATTCGTGCAACAAGGACAAGCGTGCCTGGCACTCGGCCTGGATGGAGAAACTCGACAAAGCTCACGTCGTGTACGCAGCTGTAACACCCTCGATGCGACTATAGCTCCCACGTGTCGAGGCACGACTTAGAGACATAATCGCATTGAAGGCATATGTCGCAAGTGAGGTAATCTTCACACAACCCATGTAATACATAAGGGAAAAGTTACATAGTTGGCTTACAATCGCCACTTCACACAATTACATGAATAAAGCATTACATCACTCAGATACAAACAAGGTCCGACTATGGAACCAAAACAAAAGAAGAACCCCAAATGCGACAAGGTCCCCGATCGACCCCAACTGGGCTCCACTACTGATCAACTAGAACGAAAACAACATAAAGGACAAGATCTTCTTCGAGCTCCTCCTGAGCTTGGTTGCGTCACTTGCACAGACTCATCGGCACCTGCAAGCTAGTTTTGGAAGTATCTGTGAGCCACGGGGACTCAGCAATCTCGCACCCTCGCGATCAAGACTATTTAAGCTTGTGGGTAAGGTAAAAGTATGAGGTGGGGCTGCAGCAAGCGACTAGCATATATGGTGGCTAACATACGCAAATGAGAGCGAGAAGAGAATGCAAAGCACGGTCGATAAAAGTATGATCAAGAAGTGATCCTAAAACAACCTACGTAAAGCATAACTCCAACACCGTGTTCACTTCCCGGACTCCGCCGGAAAGAGACCATCACGGTTACACACGCGGTTGATTCATTTTAATTAAGGTCAACTTCAGGTTTTCTACAACCGGACGTTAACAAATTCCCATTTTCCCATAACCGCGGGCACGACTTTCGAAAGTTCAAATCCCTGCAGGGGTGTCCCAACTTAGCCCATCACAAGCTCTCACGGTCAACGAAGGAATAGACCTCCTCCCGAGACATTCTGATCAGACTCGGTATCCCGATACAACAAGACATTTCGACAGGGTAAAACTAAACCATGGCTATTTCTTACAAGCTTTTTATTTTTCTCTTTTTCTTAAAAGCTTATTCTTTTTTATGGCCACAATGCAAAATGCACTCTCAATTTGATCGAAGATAGCAATTGTGTATATACGGGAACAATCTTATGACACAAGGAATGATATGATACCAAGATGATATGGTATGTATGCAATGGAAGGTGTAGATCGATGATCACTAACGTGCACAAGTAACGTTGCCGGTAATACTCAAATGGCTTGTCACGATAGGCAAGTGATGCAAAATGGGGTAGGGATTATCAATACTATGGCAAGAAGAATGTACAATGATGAGATACCACGATACCAAGATGGTATAGAGGTTACTGTTTCTGCTTACGGTTAGGGTGTCAAAATGGTGAAGTGGTCGGTGTTGATGACGAATCTATGGCGATGATGAGGGGCAATGCTCTTGATGTAGAACCGTTCATAAATAGATGAAACACCTTAGGAAACGGAAAAATCGCGAACTCAAAATCTCCAAAGGCAAATGTCAAATGGTTGTAGCGGAATGCAGTGGTGGTTTCGGAAGCTCAAAGGGATAGCGGGAATGCAATGATGGGTTTTGGAGTACCCAATGTGGAAGTGGAGGTTATGGTGGTGGACTATACACGGTGTCGGAGTTGAAGTCAACGTCCCTAAGTAGCCGAAACACCTTAGGAGACACACACCACAACTCAGACAAGCTCAAACGAAATTGGGTTAAGTTGAGGTCTCAGAAGGGTATGATGGGCAAGGTTACGCGAAAGTTATGGTGGAGGGTTGATGAATGTAGCGACCCGACCTCAAACGGTCAAGTCTCTGTGCTTCAGTGTCATCCCTGGATCGGTAATGCTGACACACACAATACTCGAAGGATTTATAACAGAGTAGCAATCACACACTTACTACATCGAATGTCTCAATAGAGAACTTAATACAATAAATATGGCTTAAGGCCATCTAATACGATAACAGCGGAAGGCTTGGAAGATAAAGTGAGTCCATCAACTCCAACGGCATAGCTGAGTGCACGACAATGGCCTAGAGAACCTTACTCCTCGTCTGAAAAGTCTGCAACATGATACGTTGCAGCCCAGAAATGGGTCAGCACATGGAATATGCTGGCAATGTAACACAGTAGAGTAATGAACAAATAAATGCTATCACTACATCCATATATGGCTGGTGGAGGCTGTATGGTTAATATGTTTTGCGAAAAGCCAATTTTTTCCTACAACAAAGGAATATATTTTATTTAACTATCATGGTAGTTGAAACAACATTGAGAAGGTTCCTCCAACTCAATCCCAATTAAAAGTAATTATCAACCCAACAAAATTTATTTAGAGTGATGAGATCCATATGATAATCCAAGAACCAAATACTCAAGATGTTCATAACCGGGGACACCGCTAACCATGATTAGTTTGTACACTCTGCAGAGGTTTGCGCACTTTTCCCCACAAGACTCGATCCCCTACATTGGATTTCTCGCATTACATGGTGTTTGAGAAACGGATGACCGAGACACAGTCTTTCAGAAGCACTAACTCTTTACTCTGGGTGGACAGTTACACCTACTTTCCCCTACATCTGCTAGCCCACCACTGAAAGAGGTCATGCAACATACTCAACTATGCTAGAGTCCATAATAGCTTGTGGCTGCACACGGAAGTTTCTAGCATGAATAATCTTATGATCCCTTTGAGCCTGGGTGGCAGACCGTAGGATGATCACACGGGTACTCCGGGATATCCTAGGACAACACTGGATTCTCCAGGTGCCCACAAGCAATCCACCTAGATGTCTATTAAAGTTGCCACCTTAAGTTGAACCATTTATTAACAACTCACATCTATCATGGATACACTCAAACCCAATCCACGTCTACGAGCATATCATGGCAATAGAAGCGTAACGTAGAAGTAACTCCCATGGGTTTGATAATAAAACAGGTAATAGGTTCTACCTCATCAACTACTTCCCAATACCCACAAGTTAAACACTTCCTAATCATGCAATGTTTGAGGATGGGAAGTAATGCATAAAAACTGGGTATGAAAGAAGTATGGTCAATGTGTTACTTGCCTTGCTGATGATCTGCAAATCCTAAAGACTCATAGTAGCATGCTTCGCACTCCGGCTATTCTATCGCAAATAAACAATAGCATACATAAGCACTCAAGCAATGAAGCACGGGTAAAACTCAAATAATAAGATCTAACCAGAAAGATCAACTAAAGAACTCCGGTTTGCAAAAAGTATCAAATCAAACAGAGCAACGAAACTCAAACTGCAAAAGAAACAAGATCCGTTTAATAATCTAGACTAAATTAAAATTTTACAGTATCAAAATCTTTTTGAAGTTGGTTAAACAGAAAGAGGGCTTCGATACGAAGACCTAGGTGCTTGAATCGCCTGATTTCGATAAACGAGCGAAAAGATAAACTAAAACTAAGATCAAGGCAGAAATCGCGATCAGAAATTATCGCGGAAAACCATGGAAAAAGAAAAACTGACGAACATGCTAACGAACGAACGTTCGCTGTCTGTGACTATTGGACGAACAACGTTCGTTAAAACGAACGTACGGACGAACGTCCGCTATTTAGCTAAATCGCGGAAAACCGAACAAAAACCGATCTAAATAAAATAAAACCAAAACTTAGGGTTTTTGAAAAAAACCAAGCGGTTTTTAAATAAAACTGGCGGCTACCTGGGCAAACATGTTGGGGGCGGCGGGAACTCCGTTGGGGGCGGCGGGGTGGTGCGGTGGCGGGCGACGCGGGGCGGCGGCGACGAGTGGATCCGGTGGCGGCGAGGCTGGCGGCTAGGGTTTGGGCAGTGGGGCTGGCTGCTAGGAGCGGGGCCTCGGGCCTCCCGGCATATAAAGGCCGGCCGGGCTTGGTGTCCAGGTCGGACACAACCCGGTGAGGTCGGTTGCGTTTTTTTAAATTCCATCGCATAGAAAAACAATTAAAAGAAATACTAAACAGACTCCAAAAATCCCGAAATAAATTTTCCTCGTCCTCTAAAAACATAGCGGACCAAGTGAACATTTATTTGGGTCTCTAATGCAAATTTGAAAAACGCATATTTTCCTAATTCAAATAAAATAGCCATAAAACCCCAAATAAAATATATAAATTTATTTTAATATTTTTCCTCCAACATTTCATTTATTTTGGAGAAGCCATATTATCTCCTCTCATATAATTTTAATATGAAATATTTTTGGAGAGAAAATAATTAAAACCAAAGTGATTCTTGTTTCGATATTTGAGAAAAGTTCAAATATGAGAACTAGGAAAATCCCCAACTCTCTCCGAGGGTCCTTGAGTTGCTTAGGATTTCGAGGATCACAAAATGAAATGCAATAAAGTATGATATGCATGAATGACCTATGTATAACATTCCAAATTGAAAATTTGGGATGTTACAAAGCTACCCCCCTTAAAGATGAATCTCGCCCTTGAGATTCGGGTTGGCTAGAAAATAGGTGTGGGTGGTCTTTGCGTAGATCATCCTCTCGTTCTAAGACTTGATAACCTTGTTGCGAGTAACTCGGCTGACAAACTCAAGAATCCTGACTGGTTTCTCTCATATGTCAAATCACTGTCTAATTGAATTGCTTCTAGGGGCACTGTATCTTTGAGAGGAATATCGGCCATCTCAGCATGGCACTTCTTAAACTGGGAAACGTGAAACACATCATGAACTTCTGACAGTCCTTCAGGTAACTCCAACTTGTAGGCAACCTCTCCCATGCGTTTCAAAACACGGTACGGTCCTACAAATCTCGGGGCTAATTTGCCCTTAACTCCAAAACGCTTAACCCCTCGAAGAGGTGACACTCGCAGATATGCTCTATCTCCGATTTCATAGACTACCTCCTTGCGTTTCGAGTCTGCATAAATCTTCTGTCTAGACTGAGCTACCTTCAGTCTATCTCGAATCAGCTTAACCTTCTCTTCGGACTCCTTAATCAAATACGGTCCAAACAACTGGCGGTCTCCAACTTCATGCCACATCAACGGTGTTCGGCATCGTCTTCCATACAGGGCTTCAAACGGTGCCATCTTCAAACTGGCCTGGTAGCTGTTGTTCTAAGAGAACTCCGCGTAGGGCAAGTTATCATCCCAACTAGATCCATAGTCTAGTGCACAACCTCTCAACATGTCCTCCAGAATCTGATTGACTCTCTCGGTCTGTCCATCTGTGTGTGGGTGAAAAGCTGTACTGAACTCCAGCCTGGTTCCCAAAGTCTGGTGCAGTTGGTGCCAAAACTTTGAAGTAAACTTTGTTCCTCTATATGATACAATGCTCCTTGGAATTCCATGCAGACATACGATCCTGGTCATGTATATCTTGGCCAACTTCGCACTTGTATATGTGGTTTTCACTGGGATAAAATGAGCTACTTTGGTCAACCGATCCACTACTACCCAGATAGAATCATATCCCGATCGTGTCCTGGGTAATCCGGTGATAAAATCCGTGCCAAGCTTATCCCACTTCCATTTGGGTATCGGCATAGGTTGCAGTAATCCTGCTGGCTTCTGATGTTCTGCCTTCACTCTTTGACATACATCACATACGGCTACATACTCGGCAATATCCTTCTTCACTCCACTCCACCAGAAATGCTCCTTCAAATCCAAATACATCTTGGTGTTTCCGAGGTGTATCGAGTATGGTGAGTCATGAGCTTCCTGTAATATCAACTTCCTGATCTCTGCATTGTTGGGCACAAATATACGGTCCTCAAACCACAGGGTGTCATGCTCATCCTCAAGAAAACCTATGGCTTTGCCTTCACTCATCTTCTTCTTTATCTCGACAATTTCTTTGTCATCCTTCTGAGCTTCACGAATCTTTCCCAACAATGTAGACTAAACTTCCATGGTTGTAACAAAACCTCTAGGAACAATCTCTAAACGTAGCTCCCTGAAATCTTCTGCTAACTCCTTTGGCATCCCTCCCATTAAGAAATTATTGACATAACTTTTTCGGCTCAAAGCATTTGCTACGACATTGGCCTTTCCTCGGTGATAATGCAACTTCATGTCATAATCCTTTATAACCTCCAACTATCTCCTTTGTCTGAGGTTCAACTCCTTTTGGGTGAAAATGTACTTCAAAATCTTATGGTCCGTGTACACATCACAATGGTTCCTAATAAGAAAATGTCTCCAGGTCTTAAGCTCATGCACTACGGCTGCTAATTCCAAATCATGCGTGTCATAATTCAACTCATGCGGTCTGTCCATTTGAACTTGGTATCCTTCTTCAGCAACTCCATCTTGGGCTTCACAATTTTAGAGAAATTCTCAATAAATCTCTAGTAATATCCTACTAGTTCAATAAAACTACGGATCTCTCCAACTGAAGTGGGTGCCAACCACTCCGTGATAGACTGAACCTTGGTAGGATCCACTTCTATACCGTCTCCTGATATAACATGTCCAAGAAATCCAACTTCGTTCAACCAAAGCTCGCATTTGCTGAACTTGGCATACAACTGATGTTCTCTGAGTTTTTCGAGAACTAAAAGCAAATGCTCCTTGTGTTCCTCTTCATTCTTCGAGTATACTAAAATATCATCAATGAACACCATGACAAACTTGTCCAAGAACTACATGAACACCTTGTTCATCATACTCATGAAATAGGCAGGGGCATTAGTCAATCCAAATGACATAATCGTATACTCATATAGCCGTACCTTGTGGTGAAAGTTGTCTTAGGTATATCCTTTTCTCGAATCTTCAACTCGTGATATCCTGATTGCATGTCGATCTTCGAAAACACTTTATATCCTTGCAGCTGGTCAAACAGATCATTGATCATCGGCAGTGGGTACTTGTTCTTCATTGTCACTTCATTCAATGCCCGATAATCAGCAACCATTCTCAGAGACTTATCCTTCTTCTCAACCAATTGCACTGGGGATCCCCATGGTGATGAACTCCGTCAGATGTAACCTTTCTCCAATAACTCCTTAATCTGTTTCTTGATCTCCTCGAGATCATTCGCGAGCATCTAGTATGGTCTCTTTGATATAGGCCCAGTGCCTGGCAACATCTCTATCAAAAACTCGATGTCTCGATCTAGCAGCATGCCTGGTAACTCCTCTGGAAATGCATCTGGGTAATCCTTCACAACATGCACTTCCTCCTGAACAACTCCCATGAGAGAATTTACTTGGGTCCTCCTCGGCGCATGCTGGGATACATACTTGATCCTTTTTCCCTCTGGGGCAGTGAGCAAAATCGACTTACTGGCGCAATCGATTTTTCCTCCATACACCGACAGCCTATCCATTCCTAGTATCACATCCAACCCTTGCGACACCAAAATTATCAAGTCAGAGGGGAAAACATGACTGCCTATGGTTAATGGCATCTAAAAACATCCACTCCTTGCCATATACTCAGCGCCGGCTGAGGTTACTAGCATAGGTGTCCTAAGAACTTTAGTGGGCAACTTACACTTATCCACAAATCCCCTTGATATGTATGAATGCGATGCACTAGTATCAAAAGAATGATTGCAGTAAACAACTTAACTAAAAACTCACCGATAACCACATCTGGTTGCTCTTCAACCTCCTCCACGTTCACGTGGTCCACTTGTCCTTTGTTAAATGGATTGGGCTTCTTCCCAGAGTTCCAATTACCATTTCCGTTCTTCGCTTCAAGGCACTCAGTGGCATAGTGTCCGATCTTCCTGCACTTGAAACAAGTAACGTGGCTCAGGTCCCTCTTGGTGGGTGTGGCTGGATTGGAGCGGTTCTAATTGCTGCTTGCTCCATTCCCATTCCCATTCTTTGGGCCATTATGGTTATGAGAACTTCCTCCATTGTGAGTGTGGCCTCCATGGTTATGGGTAAGCCCTCCCGAGTTCGGGGTAAAGCGAGGCTTCTGCTGAGCTCCTGAATTGTACTTCCCTTGTCCATATTTCCTCTTGCGGCTCTTTATCTGCTACTGCTTCCCTTCGATCATGAGAGCTTTATCTACCAACTCCTGGTAGTTGTTAAATGTTGCCACCATTAACTGCATACTCATCTCATCATTCATCCCTTCCATAAACTTCTCCTGCTTCGCGGCATCTGTGGCCACATCATCTGGGGCATAGCGGGATAACTTCCTAAACTCATCCACGTACTACCCCACACTACGGTTCCCTTGGCATAAGTTGCGAAACTCATGCTTCTTCATGCTCATAGCTCCAGTTGAGATGAGGGCAGTGCGGAATGCTCGCTGAAACTGATCCCAAGTGACATTGGCTATAGGAAAAGTGGATGTGTAATTCTCCCACCATGACGCTGTTGGTCCATCCAATTGGTGTGTGGCAAAACGCACCTTCTCAGCATCTGTGCAACCTGCGGTGGTCAACTCTCTTCCAATCCTACGCAGCCAATCATCAGCAACTATTGGCTCAGTGCTACTGGAAACACCGGTTGTTGCAACCTCAGAAAACAGGCTAAGTTGTCAACTAGAGGTGGTGGTGGCGGTTTGTTGTTGCCATGGTTCTGAACTAACAACTACATCAAGGCATTCTACTACTGGATCAACGGAGTGAGCTCTAGTTGGAAAGCAAAACCGGGGTCACGTCTCGGAGGCATCTGATGGGTTTAGAGGGAAGATATTAGAATAGAGTGAGGTCTAATGATAAAGCACTACCCATATGCACATGAGACAAACACAATCATATCATATCACTCAATCAATCAAGCAAGGGCATACAATTGATCTAACTATCGTTACAGTGCTCGGGCTACTAATATTTACATGGGGGAATACTACTAATATTATGGTGGTCTATAGAAATTTTGATCGGTGGAAGACTCCATGATATCCGCTCCATCTTCGTCTTCATAGTCATCTTCACTACTATCAGGGTCGGAGTCAGTGTCGTCGATGATGATGTAGTCTTCAGAACGAATCTCCTTGGGTTCATCGTCTTCACCTCCTGGCGTTGGGTCTCCCATGAAAACTCCTAGCTTCCTTGTCATGTCATCATTCCTCTCCATAAGTATCATCATTTCCTCCTCATATCCATCGCGTGTAGACTTAAGCTCCTCTTCTAGATCTGTGATCCTGGTCATCGCCTTCTTCAAATCTATCATGCTTGTGCACATCTGGTTCTCCTGGCGACGAATGTGATGGTTTAATTCCTAGATGAATGCTGCAATGGACCTGTCATTCCTGGTGCTGATCGTCTCCCATTGCTCATCTCGGCGCCCACATATCTGGTAGATAGTGTCCTTAAGCTCATTGTGGTAAACTTCGCCGATGCGTCCTATAGCAATGTGGGCTTCCATACTCTTGCCTAGACTCTAGGTTGGTGCATCAAAGGAAAACTCTATGGGTTTAGTGTCTGGTCTGAATGTCCTTCCTGGGACTTGAACTCGAATCATCCAGCGCTCCTCTACTGGTGAAGTGGCGGTATAGGTCCCGGTGAAGCTTGGTATTCCAATGTTTAGGTACCTAGTGACTTCCTTCAAGTGTCGTCCAAAAGGTGTGTCTTCATCTGGTTGTGCAAACTTGTTCCTTGAGTCCACCATCCTAAAGAGTAGAAAATGGAGAGGAGTCAGAAATGAGTAGATAAGAATGGCCTATGGCTTTTCTTTGTGGTCATTCCCACATTCAGCGTCTTCTCTGATACCATCTTGTAATGACCCGACCTAAAACGGTCAAGTCTCTGTGCTTCAGTGTCATCCCTGGATCGGTAATGCTGACACACACAGTACTCGAAGGATTTATAACAGAGTAGCAATCACACACTTACTACATCGAATGTATCAAGAGAGAACTTAATACAATAAATATGGCTTAAGGCCATCTAATATGATAACATCGGAAGGCTTGGAAGATAAAGTGAGTCCATCAACTACAATGGCATAGCTGAGTGCACGACAACGGCCTAGCGAACCTTACTACTCGTCTGAAAAGTCTGCAACATGATACATTGCAGCCCCAAAACGGGTCAGCACATGGAATATGCTGGCAATGTAAAATAGTAGAGTAATGAACAAATAAATGCTATCACTACATGCATATATGGGTGGTGGAGGTTGTATGGTTAATATGTTTTGCGGAAAGCCAATTTTTCCCTACAATAAAGGAATATATTTTATTTAACTATCATGGTAGTTGAAACAACATTGAGAAGGTTCCTCCAACTCAATCCCAATTAAAAGTAATTATCAACCCAACAAAATTTATTTAGAGTGATGAGATCCATATGACAATCCAAGAACCAGATACTCAAGATGTCCATAACCAGGGACACGGCTAACCATGATTAGTTTGTACACTCTGCAGAGGTTTGCACACTTTTCCCCACAAGACTCGATCTCCTCCGTAGGATTTCTCGCACTACATGGTGTTTGAGAAATGGATGACCGAGACACAGTCTTTCAGAAGCACTAACTCTTTACTCTGGGTGGACAGTTACACCTACTTTCCCCTACATCTGCTATCACAGCACTGAAAGAGGTCATGCAACATACTCAACTATGCTAGAGCCCATAATATCTTGTGGCTGCACACGGAAGTTTCTAGCATGAATAATATTATGATCCCTTTAAGCCTGGGTGGCGGACCGTAGGATGAACACACGGGTACTCCGAGATATCCTAGGACAACACTGGATTCTCCAGGTGCCCAGAAGCAATCCACCCAGATGTGTATTAAAGTTGCCACCTTAAGTTGAACCATTAATTAACAACTCACATTTGTCATGGATACACTCAAACCCAATCCACGTCTACGAGCATAGCATGGCAATATAAGCATAACGTAGAAGTAACTCCCATGGGTTTGATAATAAAACATGTAATAGGTTCTACCTCATCAACTACTTCCCAATACCCACAAGTTAAACACTTCCTAATCATGCAATGTTTGAGGATGGTAACTAACAAATAAAAACCGGGTATGAAAGAAGTATGAATAATGTGTTACTTGCCTTGCTGACGATATGCAAATCCTAAAGACTCGTAGTAGCACGCTTCACATTCCGGGTGTTCTGTCACAAACAAACAATAGCATACATAAGCACTCAAGCAATGAAGCATGGGTAAAACTCAAATAAGATGATCTAACCCAAAAGTTCGACTGAAGAACTCCGGTTTGCAAAAAGAATCAAATCAAACGGAGCAACGAAACTCAAACTGCGAAAGAAACAAGATCCGTTTACTAATCTGGACTAAAGTCAAATTTTACAGTATTAAAATCTTGTTCAAGTTGGTTAAATAGAAAGAGGGCTTCGAGACGAAGACCTAGGCGATTGAATCACCTGATTCCGATAAACGAGCGAAAAGATAAACTAAAACTAAGATCAGGGCAGAAATCGCGATCGGAAATAATCGCGGAAAACCCTGGAAAAAGAAAAACTGACGAACAGGCTAACGAATGAACATTCGCTGTCTGTGACTAACGGACGAACAACGTTCGTTAAAACGAACGTACGGACGAACGTCCGCTATTTAGCTAAACTGCGGAAAATCGAACAAAAACCGATCTAAATAAAATAAAACCAAAACTTAGGATTTTCGAAAAAAACCAAGTGGTTTTTAAATAAAACCGGCGGCTACCTCGGCAAATGTGTCGTTGGCGACGGCGGGAACTCCGGCGGGGCGGCGGGGTGGTGCGGCGGCGACGGGTGGATCCGGTGGCGGCGGCGGCGCGGATCGGGTGGCGGGGCTAGCGGCTAGGGTTTGGGCGGCGGGGCTGGTGGCTAGAAGCAGGGCCTCGAGCCTCTCGGCTTATAAAGGACGGCCGGGCTTGGTGTCCAGGTCGGACACGGCCTGGTTAGGTCGGTTGCATTTTTTTTCGAATTCCGTCCCACAGAAAAACCATTAAAATAAATACTAAATGGACTCCAAAAATCCTGAAATAAATTTTCCCCGTCCTCTAAAAACAGAGCGGACAAAGTGAACATTTATTTGGGCCTCTAATGCAATTTTGAAAAATGCATATTTTTCCCAATTCAAATAAAATAGCGATAAAACCCCAAATAAAATATATAAATTGATTCTAATATTTTCCTCCAACATTTCATTTATTTTGGAGAAGTGATATCATCTCCTCTCATATAATTTTAATATGAAATATTTTCAGAGAGAAAATAATTAAAACCAAAGTGATCCTTGTTTCGATATTTGAGAAAAGTTCAAATATGAGAACTAGGAAAATCCCCAACTCTCTCCGAGGGTCCTTGAGTTGCTTAGGATTTCGAGGATTGCAAAACGAAATGCAATAAAGTATGATATGCATGAATGACCTATGTATAACATTCCAAATTGAAAATTTGGTATGTTACAATGAAGAATTAACCATCCCTAATTATCCTAAACACCTTAGGAGACTCAAATCACTACTCAAACAACCTCAAATGCTATGGGGTACAAAATGGGTTAGGTTGCGGAAGGCCTAGGAAAAGATGCCAATATCCCAAACCTTTGATGGACTCAAAAGGTGGTGAAACCAATGTGAGGACCTCGGGCATGTCGATAGCTTCAAAACTAGCCAAAGAACACTCAAATCGGAGTCCAGAGGGAAAAGTTGTGATGAAAACGGTGAAGAGGGGCGATGCTGAAATTTCAAGGAAAGATTCTGGTTAGGCCTGAAGTTTCGGGCCTAGGGCCGGTAATTCCGGGCTCCAGAAGTTTTGGGGGGGGGTGGCCGGAAGTTCCGCGGATCACAGAAAAAGTCTGGGGGAAGCCAGGGGATTTTGGGTAAACTCTCTGTTTAGCACGGAAGTTCCGGGGGGGGGGGGGGGTTCCGGGGGGGTTCGAAAGTTTCGGGGGTCATGGAATTTCTTCCAGGACGAACCCTAAATTCCAGATCTGAGAACAGGGGCGGAAAACACAATTTCCTAGGGAAAAAATTGCGAAGATTACATGGATGTAAATAGGGGAAAAGATGGGGAAGACTAGATCCACTTGAAACACAACGAATCCATGGATCAAAATCAACAAAACATCATCCAAACTAACAAATCACAAAAAATAGGGGCTATTTTTTGAGGAGATTTTAGAATTAAGGACGAAATCAAGCAAAAGAAGACTAGAAATGGAGGGGGAAGACTCCAAATTCATGATCAACATGGCTCATGATACCAAGATGATGTAGGGTGGAAATCCTAAGGCCGATATTTCACGAAATGGAGGGGATCTCGCGAAGAACACGAAGAACACGAGGGGAAACACAAGGCAAATCACAAGGGGGAATGAGAGGAAACACTCAAATCAACAAGAAATGATCACACATGTGCTAGATCCATGATCACAAAGAGAGATACATGATCCAAAGTCCACAAAGGATGATATAAACGGTAACAAGTTCACCTCCGTGAGGAGGTCGTGAGTCCATGAGGGATCTTCCCATGAGGGGTCTTGAATCCAAGCATGGATCTTCTCCGTAGAGAGCGCGGTCTCTCGATGGAGGAGCATCACAAGGATGAGCAAAGCTCTATCTCTAAAATGAGCTAAACCTATGCTAACCCTAGAATGGAGGAGGGGGATGAGTATATATAGTAGTACCCACGAAGGGGTAAGTGAGGGGGGAAAGGGACATGGGCCTTGGCCCGTTTCGTGGGAAACCACGACAACCTATGGGTCCATGAGCCCCTTTTGGTTCGGCGAGGGGATGAGCACATTGCACAAAGAGCGGAGAAGCGTAACACAGCACGGCAGAGAACACACAGGCAGTTTTACCAAGGTTCGGGCCGCCGTGAGGCGTAAAACCCTACTCTTGCTTTGGTGGATTGATGGTGCATTATGGTGGAGAAAGTGGCACTCTTGCCCGACAGGGTTGTCTCGGGGCGAGAGCGGCTACGCGCGTATGAATATGCGAGGGTCCGAATCCTCTCTGCGGTTGCCATGGGCCTCCTTTTATAGATCAAGGGGTCACCACAGTGGCATATCAGTCTTTCACACACTAATTAGATAGCAAACAATGCTATCATACCTAACTTTGCAGGCAGACAGAGCGCATTAAATGCGTCGCTTAGTGTCACATCACATTGTGTCCGGCAATCCTTACTGGGCTGTTTTGCCAACTTCGCACCTGCTTGCTTGACATGTCTCGGGACGGGTGTCATTTGCAGGTGTTTTCCATAGGAAGAGGCTGCCATGTGGCAAGAACAACCACTTAATCACTTAGGGGCTTGACACCGCACTAATCGATGACTTGCGTCGCTATGAGGTGGAGCGGTGAAGCTTTGGCGGGGTAGTCCGCCCTTGCTATGTCCGGCAAGCCTGCTGAGATGGTCTGGAGGCTTGTCTTTGGGGAAATCCTCGTCCTCGCCAGGCTCGCTTGCCCGGCAGGAGAGGTTTTTCCCTTAGTGATATCTTGTCTCTCTGGCTTGATTTGGTCTTCTTGATCCGCACTTTGATTCTTCAAAGAACTAATATTTTGTGCTTGGTATGATCTTGGGTGTTGCAATCTTGTTCTTAGGCCCGTGCACAGTCTGGGCAATAGATCCAGTGTTTGTTGCACCGACAGGAGCCCAGGCCTGGCTCGAACGTGCTGCCAGGCGTCGTCGGGGTAGGCCCTAACCGGTGCACATGCAGGAGCGTAGCGGTGGCTCGCCCTTTGAGATCTTCTTTGCTTCTTCATTAACCTAAGCCCAGGTCAGTTTCCGGTTCTTCCGCGCATCATGTAATGTCAATTGTAGTGGGGCAGATAACGGGGTGGTAACTACCATCCCACTACTCTTCCTGCTCCAAGCGCTTCTGCCACGTGTATTGCATGCATTGTGCAGGGTTGGTGGCGGATGCGGATGGCACAGGAATGGGTGCCATGGCAGAAAGCCAGGCACCGTGGATTGGTGCAGAGGGTCGGCCTTGATTCTTCGAGCCGTTAATGGTGAGGAGGAGCCAGATTGGTCGAGCGGGGCAGCAACCTCAACGAAAAAATCTGGCTCCTTCCCTCGCTCGCCTATAAAAGGGGACGTGGGGCGAGACGCTTTACTGCACCTCCTTCTCCCTCCATTCGTGCCATAGTATTTGCTTATCATGGCGAGAGGTGGGGTCTGGTGTTGCTCCAGTGGCGACGAGAACTTTTGCTCGACAGCGCCTCCCTCCTCCTTCTGAATATGCGGTGGCTAAGTCCGCTATGAGAGGAGGCGGAAGGGGACGTGGCCGAGGTCGTCACGGTGTATGAGGCTGATACGTCTCCAACGTATCTATAATTTATGGAGTATTCATGATATTATATTATCAACCTTGGATGTATTATATGCATTTATATGCTATTTTATATGATTTTTGGGACTAACCTATTAACCTAGTGCCCAGTGCCAGTTTCTGTTTTTTCCTTGTTTTTGAGTTTTACAGAAAAGGAATATCAAACGGAGTCCAATTGAAGTGCCAATTTTGACAATTTTTTATGGACCAAAAGAAGTCCCCGGAGTAAAAGAGTTAGGCCAGGAGAGTCCCGAGGCATCCACGAGGATGGGGGCGCGCCCACCCCCCCCAGGCGTGTGGTCCTGCCTCGTGGATGCCTCGGGCACCTCCTTGACGTGAGACCGACGCCAAAAATTCCAATAAATACAGAAACCTTGGAAAATTAACCTAGATCAGGAGTTCAGCCGCCAGAAGCCTCCGTAGCCACTGAAAACCAATCTAGGCCCTCTTTGGCACCCTGCCGGATGGTGCCGTCATCACCGGAGGGCATGGAGGAGGATCCCGGAGGGGCCATCATCACCATGAAGGCCAAGGACCAGAGGGAGAACGTCTCCCCATCTAGCGGGGAGCCATGGAGGAGGAAGCACAGGGGGGAGAACCTCTCCTCCTCTCTCTCGATGGCACCAGAGTGCCATCGGGAGGGGAATCATCGCTGCGGTGATCGTCTTAATCAACATCACCATCATCATCATCATCACCCTCATCTCTTTTAAGCGGTCCACTCTCCCACACCCCGCTATAATCCCTACTTGAACATGGTGCTTTATGCCACATATTATGGTCCAACGATGTGTTGCCATCCTATGATGTTTTGAGTAGATATCTTTTGTCTTTGGGTTGATTGATGATCTAGATTGGTATGAGTTGTATGTTTTACTTTGATGTTGTCCTATGGTGCCCTCCGTGTCGCGCAAGCATGAGGGGTTCCCGCTGTAGGGTATTGCAATACGTTCATGATTCGTTTATAGTGGGTTGGTGAGTGACTGAAACACAAACCCGAGTAAGGGGGTTGTTGCGTATGGGAATAAAGAGGACTTGATGCTTTAATGCTATGGTTGGGTTTTACCTTAATGATCTTTAGTAGTTTCGGATGCTTTCTAGAGTTCCAATCATAAGTGCATATGATCCAAGTAGAGAAGGTATGTTAGCTTATGCCTCTCCCTCATATGAAACTGCAATAGTGATTACCGGTCTTGTTAATGATTGCCTAGGACAATTCCGCACACCGATCCACAATTATTCCACACTCGCTATTTTTAATATTTAGTAATATATTCTAACTTCATGATAATAGCACCTACTTTTATATTTTAGCTCTCCGATGTCATACAAAGTTATCCTCTTCATACCCACAACCTAGTTTTATTTCTCGTTGCTAGTTGGAAGCAAACATTCGGTGTATGTAGAGTCATATCAACGGAAGATAGGGCTTGAGAGAATATTGATGTTACCTTTAGCTCCTTGTGGATTCGACACTCCATACTTATCACTTCCACCTTTGGAAATTGCTACGATGATTCCTTGCACTTGGGGATTATCAGAGGTCGAGGAGGACGGGGCGGCGCCTTGATTGCGCCTGCACCGGACGCTCCTCCCCTAATGGAAGGCCACATTGGAGACCAGCCCTTGGAGTTTGTCATAAGGCTGTATAAGCCTCCGCATGGCCACCTCTGCCTCCCCACCCCATTCGCAAGGGTGATGGAGCTCGAGCAGCCGCGAGCGTTGAAACTGCACATGAGGGGCTATGGGAATGGCAGCATACGAGTGGATGTAGATTTCCCCACCCCTCATGTCATGTACTTCCGTCGAGGCTGGAAGACCTTTGCCTGCGTCCACAGCATGTCGGAAGGGCACGTCCTCCATTTCAAGTTAATGGAGGCCGGTTTCCTTTCCGTCAAGGTTTTTGGGAGATCGGGTGCTTGCTTAGGGTGCTGCGCAAAGAGCTCAACCAACAACGAAAGCTCCTCCTCGTGCGATAACGACGAGGAGGACAATGATGGCAATGACGATGACACCGACCAGGAGGGCGACGACTCCGACTCTGGCTGAACACCAGCCACACCATCACCATCAGGTGGCAGCAGCACCATCTGCATCTGCATCTCCTCTCCGGCAAGGTGATATGCTAGGGAGCTGGGTGCAGTGGTGGCGGTGGCGCTCCCGGCTCCTCTAGCAGCCTTCCAGCTGGGCCCTGATAGGCTTCCTCGCGGGCTGCGGCTTCGTTCGCCCTATCGCGTTCTCTTAGCTCTAGTGGTGGCGGTTGACGGGTTGTCCCCACTGATTTCTTCACCATCAGCTCCGTCCATGCCCTCCTGCTCTTGCCGGGCTACCTCTCCTGGAGCCCGACAGGGTCAGGCTGGGCTTCTGCCTAGGCGCCCCTTTTGCCTCTTCACCTCCCGCTGTAGTGCCTAGGAGCAGAGGGACAAGAAAGGGCATCACAGGGCACTTATCTTTTTTTTCAATCTTAAATCTTGTAGGAACTTGCCAAATTTTAGTTCAAATTATGTAAGCTCTTTAATCCATGTTTGTGTCATGTAATGTATGTACTTGTTTGATCAACATATTAATGAAAAGGATAAACCTTGTCGGGGACTCGTGCATGTAATATGTTCATGCAGAGCTGCGATGCCTCTATACTTTTAAGTAAACAAGTTTCCCGCTAGTCCTTTTTCGCCAAAGGCCACGGAGTTAGGACTACCAGGCACAAATCATAAAGAGGGACCAGCCCCCCCGCTAGTCCTTTTTCGCCAAAGGCCACTACGAACATCCTATCCAAAGCAACGTTGGGATGGGAGGACCTAAGTTTCAAAGGCATCAAGGTTTTCTTATGCAGAAGTCCCTACATACAGAACACGTATGGATAAGAGAAGGAACTTATCTGTTTGCCTTGCCAGGGATCGCAATGTAGGCTTGTCTTCTCATCACCTCTTTGGGATGAAGTCCACGGTAGGAGCCTGCAGTTTATGCAGATGAAAATGATGCCAGATGTGATCTTATCTACATGAATATGCGATGCTCATGATATGTTTATGCATGCATGCAACTTGTCGGGGGGGCCCTAGCACTTCATTTATTTCTCAGTTGCTCAGGGTCTGTGCTTGGCTTTGTACAAGGGGTTACATGCAACTGAGGCAAAGCCTGTACAAAAGGGTGGCTGTCGGGCGGGGCTTGACAGCCGCACCTTACGTGTAGAACTTACAGAGATGCTCAATATTCCATTAGTGCTGCAATTGAATGCCATCTTCGGTCTCCAGACGGACCGCGCCAGGTCTGGTGACTCATACTACCTGGTAAGGGCCTTCCCACTTCGGCATCTACTTTTTTGCACCCTTGGCGGGCTGAACGCGCCTAAGGAAAATGTTGCCTTCCTCAAAACACCGGGCATGAACCCTGCGGCTGTGATAACGACGCAGGGCTTTCTGGTAGCGGGCAGCCCGTGTAGCAGTCCAAAGACGGTTCCCCACGAGAAGCACATGGTCATCACGCCAGTGATGTTCCTCCGCTATTTCATCGTCGGCAAGCACTCGAGGTGACCCGTAAATGAGTTCCACGGGGATAACTGCTTCTACCCCATAGACTAGGGAGAAGGGAGTCTGAGCGGTAGCTCGATTTGGTGTCGTTCTGAGGGACCGAAGGACCACCGGCAGCTCATCGATCCATCGCCTGCCGCACTTCTGCAGCTTATCAAATGTTCTTGTCTTGAGTCCTCGCAACACTTCAGCATTCGCTCTCGTAGCTTGCCCATTGCTCCTGGGATGTGCAACAGAGGCAAATGAGATCTTGCTTCTGAGGGCACAAACATATTGCATGAAGGTGTGGCTCATGAATTGGATGTCGTTGTTAGTGATGATCTGGGAAGGACTCCGAAGCGGCACACCAATCCTTTCAAGAACTTGTAGCTGACTGAGCAGTCACCATTCTCATGCCTTGTACTTCCGGCCACTTTGTAAACTTGTCGATTGAACAAGAATTCAAAGCCCCCAGTTGCACGGGGGAAAGGGCCGAGGATATCGAGCCCCCAGGCCAAAAATGGTCATGTCAAAGGGATTGTCTGAAGATTTTGGGCAGGGAGATGGATGTTCTTGGAATGGAACTGGTAGGCTTCACATTTGGTGACTAGCTCGACTCCATCTTGGAGGGCTATAGGCCAATAGAATGCTTGCCGGAATGCTTTCCCAACCAAAGCCCTTGATCCGAGGTGGGAGCTGCACATGCCTTTGTGTATTTCTGCCAACAGTTCCTTTCCTTCTTCCAGGCAAATGCACTTCAATTTCACACCGTTGGGCCTTCTTCTATATAGTGTGTCATCAACGAACTGATACATACTATCCCTCCGGGCTATTTTCTTAGCTTCTTCTTGCTCTTCAGCAAGTTCTCCGATTTGGAGGAAATGAACAATGTGCCACGCCCAAGTTGGAGCTGGGGCTCTGTAACGAGGACTAGCGGCACCTCCTCCTTCATGGGAGCGCACCCCTTGACCATGGGGACCGGTGGTCTGGTGGGAGGGGGTAGCTTAGCAGCTGAAGGGGAGTTGTTCTCGTCAAGCCCTCTGTCAGGAGCCTCGAGAGGCTCTACATGGAGAGGCTTGCTATAGTCCAGTTTCCTCCTCTTTTGGGCCATTGTCAACGGAGATACGGAGGGCTGGCTAAGATGGAGAACAAAAGTTCCTAGTTCCATAGGGAGCTTTTGCATAGCGCACTTTGACAAATGATCAGCAATGCTGTTTTCCGCACGGGGTACATGCTCTTTTTGCAATCCGTCAAAGCGCTCCTCCAACTTTCTCACTTCCTCAACGTATGCCTCCATCAATGGACTTTGGTAGTCCTTGTTGACTTGTCTCACCACGAGTTGTGAATCTCCATGGATGATCAGCTTCTTGATTCCCAACCCCGCTACAATCTTGAGCCCGGCAAGGAGCCCTTCGTACTCGGCAGTGTTATTGGTTGCTTTCTCCCTGGGAAAATGCATCCGGACGACGTACTTCAGGTGCTCCCCAGTGGGAGCAATGAGAAGCAGGCCAGCTCCTACAACTTGCAGGGAGAAAGCACCATTGAAGTACATGATCCATTCTTGGGGCGCTTCCTTGCCGGGAATAACTGTCTCCAATTCTTCTTCAATAGGGGTTGGCGTCCATTCTGCAATAAACTCTGCCAATGCTCTGCTCTGGATTGTTGATGTGTGTTCAAACTTTAAAACAAACCTGGATAACTCCAATGCCCACTCCACTATCCTGCCGGTAGCCTCAGGGTTTCGGGGTGTCTGTTGCAAAAGGAAGCGGGTGAAAGCCGTGATCTCATGGGCTTGGAAGTAGTGGTGCAGTTTCCTTGTGGCCATAACTAGGCCAAAAATCAAGTTTTGCATGCCACAATACCTGGATCTATCCCCCTACAACTAGGCAGCTGACAAAGTATACTGGGTGCTGCACCATCTTTTCCTTGCCGCGTCCTTGCCCTACAAAAAAATGCACTTCCGTGATGATACGTGTTTGTCACAGTAGGTCACGTTTTCTGTTATGCATGTACATCCATGACGATTTTATGACAGAATCAAGATAGTCATACCTGTGCTGTCCTAGAAGTGTTCCATGACATTACCAAAATTATCATCACGGAAGTTTCCACTTCCATGACGATAAATGGTGCATCATGGAAGTGTTTTCGTCAAGGGTAACCGACACGTGGCATCCACCGTAACGGGTCGCCGTTAAGCTTTCTGGTCTGCTTTTGGATCCGATAACCAGTTAACAGCCCGGACCAATTAATAGAGGCAAAGGTGTCCCGATGTTTCGATGAGATGGTGGCTATCATTTCTGGGGGAGTCGACCTTGACGATCCGACTACGAACGTGCGAGACGTCGCGCCTTAGAAATCGCTAAACCAACTTTCGAGGGGTTATTGACCATGCTAGAGCACGATCAACCTGACCAGGAGGGTCTGTTTCCTGCAAGCAAACGAAGAACAAGCAAGAAACCAAGATTGCAATATGGATATTGCGAATATAAGATGAAAGCTTTATTGATCAAGGTGGGGTTCTGTGACGTCTTGGTCTGGTCGTTGGACGCAAACGAAGTATGAGAAGTTGCAGCTATGGCGAACTTTTAATCTAAACAAAACCCAAAGCCTAAACGATGCCCTAAGGGCTGTATATATGGAGGAGAGAGGGGAATTTCGTGGCCCTTGGTGGAGGGGTCCGAAACCAACCCTAACTCTTGTTTCCCCACACATACGGACTCTAAAAACAGCCTATACGTAAGTACTTCGAAAATACATGGGCCTGGCCCAATAATAAGGTGACGCAACACCTAAAATAGCCTCGGGACAAAATTTATGAAGTGGCATCTTGTATATTTCGTCCCATGCTTCATGCACTCATTATGGTGGCTTCAGAGTCCTGGAATCATCACTTGTAACTCCGTTCTTGTTCCCCTTGCGCATGCCATCATCTCCATGCTTGAACTTGCTCCAAGGTTCATCTTTCTTGTCCAAGCTAGGCCCTTCATTTGTAAGCAAAACAAATGTATCCAATTTAGGCAGCATCATATTCTCATGAACATTAGAATCGTTACCAAGAAACGAAAGTATCTGATAATTCAATTGGCGTGTGCGAGCTCTAGTAATCGGTCCAGTGTGTATAGCAGCAGGGGTTGTGGGTGTAACAATGATATTGATGTCCTCATCATCCTCCCCTTCTTGAAATGAAGTCGTCCTCGACGAAAGTTCATCGTCCTCTCCCAAATAAGGCTTCAAATCTCTAATGTTAAAAGTGGGACTAACCCCAAAATCTGCAGGCAGCTCAAGTTTATATGCATTATCATTTATTTTCTCTAACACCTTAAAAGGACCATCAGCACGTGGCATTAGCTTTGATTTGCACAAATTAGGAAATCTATCCTTACGCAAATGTAACCAAACAAGATCTCTAGGTGCAAACACAACATGTTTTCTACCCTTATCTCCAGCAAGTTTATATTTAGCATTCATACGCTCAATGTTTTCCTTAGTTAACTCATGCATTTTTAAAATAAATTCAGCACGTTCTTTAGCATCAAAATTAACCTTCTCCGAAGATGGAAGAGGCAACAAATCAATAGGTGCACGAGGTAGGAAACCATACACAATTTCAAAAGGGCACATCTTAGTAGTAGAATGCAATGAATGATTATAAGCAAATTCAATATGAGGCAAGCATTCTTCCCACATTTTCTTGTTATTCTTCAAAACAGCCCTAAGCATAGTAGACAATGTTCTATTGACTACTTCAGTTTGACCATCAGTTTGGGGGTGACAAGTAGTACTAAAAAGTAGCTTAGTCCCCAACTTAGCCCATAAACATCTCCAAAAGTGGCTAAGAAATTTAGTATCATGATCTGAAACAATAGTATTTGGCACACCATGTAAGCGAATAATTTTACGAAAGAACAAATCAGCAACATTAACAGCATCGTCGCTTTTATGACATGGTATAAAGTGTGCCATTTTCGAGAACCTATCCACGACAACAAATATGCTATCCCTCCCCTTCTTTGTTCAAGGTAAACCTAAAACAAAGTCCATAGATATATCCTCCCAAGGAACACTAGGTACAGGCAAAGGCATATATAAACCATGAGGATTGAGTCGTGACTTAGCTCTTTGACATGTAGTGCAGCGAGCAACAAAATGCTCAACATCCCGTCTCATCTTTGGCCAAAAGAAATGTGTAGCAAGTTAGCACGAAACACAAATCCATCGTTAAGAACGAACTTGTTCCAAGTTCCCCCTTCCTTACAATTCTGCAATACATCTTTAAATTCAGCATCATGAACATATTGATCTTTGATGGTCTCCAAAAAAAATATTTTAAAGTCAAGTTGTGAAAGCATAGTATAACGACGAGACAAGGCATCAGCAATAACATTTTCTTTGCCCTTCTTGTGTTTAATGACATAAGGGAAAGTCTCAATGAATTCAACCCATTTAGCATGTCTATGGTTCAGTTTTGCTTGACTTTTAATGTGTTTCAAAGATTCATGATCAGAATGTATAACAAATTCCTTGGGCCATAAATAATGTTGCCATGTTTCTAAGGTCCGAACAAGAGCATATAATTCTTTATCATAAGTAGAATAGTTCAGACTAGGCCCACTCAATTTTTCAGAAAAGTATGCAACAGGTTTTCCATCTTGTAATAACACACCTCCTAATCCAATTCCACTAGCATCACATTCAAGCTCAAAAGTCTTATTGAAATTACGAAGTTGGAGTAAAGGAGCATGCGTCAACTTATCTTTCAATACCGTGAAGGCTTCTTCCTGTGCGGTACCCCAAACAAAAGGCACATCCTTCTTTGTAAGCTCGTTGAGAGGTGCAGCAATGGTGCTAAAATCTCTCACAAAACGCCTATAGAAACCAGCGAGGCCAAGGAAACTCCTCACTTGTGTGACCGTTTTGGGCTGCGGCCAACTCTCAATAGCTTCAATCTTGGCTTTATCAACTTCAATTCCCTGTAAAGTAACAACATAGCCAAGAAAAGATACTCGGTCGGTGCAAAAGGTGCACTTTCCAAGGTTACCAAACAAACGTGCATCATGTAGAGCAATAAAAACAGCAAGTAAATGTTCCAAATGTTCCTCCAAAGATTTGCTATAAATCAATATGTCATCAAAGTAAACTACCACAAATCGTCCAATGGAAGCACGTAAAACTTCGTTCATTAACCTCATGAAAGTACTAGGTGCATTAGTTAACCCAAAAGGCATGACTAACCACTCATATAATCCAAACTTAGTTTTAAATGCTGTTTTCCATTCATCTCCCAATTTCATACGAATTTGATGGTATCCACTACGCAAATAAACTTTGGAGAATATTGTAGAGCCACTCAATTTATCAAGCATATCATCTAGCCTAGGAATAGGATGACGATAACGAATAGTAATATTATTAATGCCTCTACAATCAATGCACATACGCGACGTACCATCCTTTTTCGGCACTAAAATGATAGGAACAACACAAGGACTAAGGGATTCGTGTATATAACCTTTGTCGAGCAGTTCTTGTACTTGACGCATAATCTCCTTCGTCTCATATGGATTGGTACGGTATGGTGCACGGTTGGGTAATGATGCACCGGGAATTAAGTCAATTTGATGCTCAATCCCTCGAATAGGTGGTAATCCCGGTGGCACGTCTTGTGGAAAGACGTCAGCGAACTCCTGCAAAATGTTAGTGACAGCAGGAGGCAAAGAGGAAGGCACGTCCTCGAATGATAATAATGCCTCTTTGCACACAAAAGCATAGCAAACAGATCTGCTAAAATCTAGATCATCAATATCAGATTTGGTGGCAAGTAAACATGCACTTTTCAATTTAATTTCAGAAGCACCACTAGATTGTTTATTATTATTAGGCTGCATTTGTTGCTCAAATTCTTTTGCCACAATCTGATTTTCACTCTTATTTTCTCCTGTTTTTCTTTATTAGCTCCATTAATATCATCTTTCAAAATGGAATCAGGAGTCATAGGAAGCAAAGTAATATTTTTATCCTTATGAACAAGAGTATACTGATTGTTTCTACCATGGTGAACAAATTTTTTATCAAATTGCCATGGTCTACCAAGTAATAAGGAACATGCTTGCATAGGTACCACATCACAATCAACATAATCAGCATATGTAGAGATACTAAAATGCACACGAACAGTACGTGTTACCTTAACCTTGCCGCTGTTGTTGAACCATTGGATGTAGTAAGGATGTGGATGTGCTCTTGTGGTGAGAGATAGCTTCTCCACCATCTCCATGCTAGCCAAGTTATTGCAGCTCCCTCCATCTATGATGACGCGAACAGAATGTTCCTTCACAACTCCCTTTGTATGGAACAAATTATTCCTCTGATTTTGCTCAGCTTGTGTAACCTGCACACTCAAAACACGTTGAGCAACTAAACATTCATACCTGTCAGCATCTTCAGCAGCCATGTATTGCGTCTCATGATCAGAATCATCTCCACCGTGTTCTTCACGTGTAATAAGAGCCAAAGTCTCCTCATCATAGTCACTAGCGGACTCATACCCACCATCCTCAGTAGCAATCATCACACGCTGAGATTGGCATTCTCTCGCAAAATGTCCTCTTCCCTTACAACGACGACAAATAATATCACTTGTGTGCCCTGTTGATGCCATGAAGAAGAAGAGCTCTGTGCAAGTCCAGCAGGTGTGCTCTTGGCAGATAGTGGTGATTGTGCCTACTTTCTTGTATCACGGATGGAGGTGGCACCTGATGGAGGTGCTGGTGGAGTGGAAGTAGAGGATGCACGTGGTGTCCATGATGAAGATCGACCTGCAGAAAAGTTAGTTCGCGCCAATGCCTGTCGATCCTGCACTTCACATTCAGCTTTACAAGCAAGAGGAATAAACGAGTGATATTATTATACTCCTTATACTCTAGGATGGTCTGAATCTCTCTATTTAATCCACCCATAAAACGTGCAAGCATAGCTTCATTCTCCTCAACAATACCACATCTAATCATGCCAGTTTGTAATTCCTGATAATATTCTTCTACAGAATTTTTTCCTTGTCTTAAACGCTGCAATTTTTTAAGTAATTCACGTTGATAATATGGTGGAACCCAACGAGTACGCATAGCAGTTTTCAAAGCAGCCCAAGTAGCAGGAATAGGATATAATCTACAATGCTCAGACCACCAAACACATGCAAAACTAGTGAATGCACAAACAGCAACAGGAACACGTCTCTCCTCGGGATATTGTAAACATGTAAATCGTTGTTCAGTTTCTAACTCCCAAGTAAGATATATATCAGGAACATATCTACCCTCAAATGGTGGAATATTCAATTTTAGTTTAGGGAGATGGTCATGATCTCGTACCTGAGGGTGAGCCCTACCATTGCCATTATTTGCATGTGGACGACCTGGTGGTTGTTGTGCTGGTGGTGGCACGTAGTTCTGATTTTGATCAACCTCATCCTCATAATCTCCCACATAATCATCCTCCTCCACATCAGCAGCAGGAGCTACAGAAGTATCAACAGCAGCACCAGCAGTTTGGCCCGGTGTAGCGACCCGACCCAAATGGATCAAGTCTACTATGCTCCGGTGTCATCCTTGGATCAGTAATGCTGACACCACACAGTACTTCGAAGGATTTATAGCAGAGTGGCAATCACACACTTATTACATCGAAGTCTCAAAGAGAACTTATTACAATAAATATGGCTTAAGGCCATCTAATAACGATAACAGCGGAAGGCTTGGAAGATAAATGGGTCCATCAACTCCAACGGCATCACTGAGTATAGAACCACGACCTAAAACACCTTACTCGTCGTCTGAAAAGTCTGCAACATGAAAGTTGCAGCCCGAAAATGGGTCAGCACATGGAATATGTTGGCAAGATAACACATAGAGAGTAATGAACAGCAATGAGCTATACTATATGCAAGTATGGCTGGGTGGAAAGCTCTATGTTTACAGTTTTGCGTAAAGCCAGTTTTTCCCTACTGAAGGAATAAATTTATTTAACTATCATGGTAGTTGAACATCGAGAATGGTTGACAGCATTCCGATCCCAATTAAGTGAACAATTAAAACCCAACAATATTAATTAGAAGTAACATGATGAGATTCACATGATATTCAAGTACTAGATACTCAAGTTGTCCATAACCGGGGACACGGCTAATCATGATTAGTTTGTTACACTCTGTAGAGGTTTGCGCACTTTTCCCCACAAGACTCGATCGCCTCCGTTGTTTTCGTCACTACATGGTGTTTGAGAAACGGATGCCGAGACATAGTCTTTCGGAAGCGCTAGCACCTTACGTCCGGGTAGACCGTACCACCTACATCCCCTACATCTGCTAGTCTACCACTGTAAGAGTTCGCACGACTTAGTCAACTATGCCAGAGCCCATAATGGCTTGTGGCTGCACACGAAGTTTAGCATGAAGAGATCTTATGATCCCTTTGAGCCTGGGTGGCGGTCCAAAATAAAACAGGCAAGTCCTGATAGACCAGGTGCCTCAATCCACCCAGATGTGTGTTTAAGTTGCCACCTTAGATAAACCATTAATTAACAATACTCACATCTGTCATGGATATCACTCACCCAATCCACGTCTACTAGCATAGCATGGCATAATAAGCAAACGTAGAAGTAACTCCCAAAGGTTTCATAATAATACAGGTAATACGTACTACCTCATCTACTTCCCATCCCACAATTTAATTAGATCCTAATCATGCAATGTGTGAGGATTGATCTAATGCAATAAAACTGGGTTGTAGAAAAGGTATGATCAAAGTGTTACTTGCCTTGCTGATGATCCGCGAGACCTAGGGATTCGAAGTAACAGGCGGCGCAATCCGGGTGATCTATCGCAGACAAACAACAAGCACACAATAAGTACTCATCTAATGCACAGGTAAAACTCAAACGAGAGAACGAACCAGAAAGTTCAACTTAAGAACTCCGGTTGCAAAGAAAGAACGAACCGAACAAAGCAACGGAAAACAAACGGCGGAAGAAAACAACTCGGTTCTAGCAAGTGGAAACTAGGTCAAATTTTACCGTAGCAAAAACTTGTTTAAGTTGATTAGATGGAACGGCGGTTTCGACACGAAATTCCAGGCGCTTGAATCACCTGATTCCGTTAAACGAGAGAGAAGATAAACTAGAACGAAGATCGGATCTGAGATCGCGATCGCGGAATAAATCCGACGAAAAGAAAAAACGAACAGTTGAACGAATGGACGTTCGTTAACCGGGAATAACCGGTGATCACGTTCGTTAAGACGAACGGTTCGGCGAACGCTCGCTAAACAACTAAATCGAAGAAAAACGAAAAACCGATCTAGGGTTTCGGAAAAAAAAACCAAAACAAAACCGGCAAGAAAAGAAAAAGAACTGAAACGGTTTTCTAAAAAAACCGAACCGAGGGAAAGAAGAGGCGGCGCGGCTACCTCCGGCGAGGCTCCGATGAGGGGCTCCGGCGGCGGGGCGGCGGCAGCGGCGGCGCTAGGCGGCGGCGGCAGGGAAACGGCGGGGCTGCGCGCGGGCGGCGGCGCGGCTAGAGGCGGCGGGGCTACGGCTTGGGGAGGAGAGGGGGGGGGGCTTGGGTATTTATATAGGTGGGGGGGGGCTTGCTTGGGGGGGGGGGGGCAAGGGAGGCGGCGGCCTGAGTCCTTCTAGGACTCGGCTTGCGCGGCGGGGCAGGCTGGCGCGCGGGGCGACTGGGCCTAGCGGGATTTTTTAATTTTTTTTTAAATCGGTTACGCGCGCAGAAAAACAAAAGAAAGAAAATCTAAACGAACTCCGAAATTTCTAAAGTAAATTTTCCCCGACTCCTAAAAATGAGTCGAACAAAATGGACTTTTCTCCGGCCTAAAATGCAATTTTTTTAAAAACACGCATTTTGCCCTATCCAAATAAAATGCAAATAAACACCGGAAAACAAAATTTGATCTATTTATTAAATCTTCATTTTTTTTCCTAAATTTGGGAAAGTCATATTATTCCCTCTCTCATATTTTTTTATCAGGAAATATTTGAAGATGAAATAAATAAATCAAATGATCCTCTTTTCAAAATTTGAGAAAACTCAAATATGAAAATAACGAAATCTCCAACTCTCTCCGAGGGTCCTTGAGTTGCATGAAATTTCTAGGATCAACCAAAATGCAAGAAAATATGATATGCATGATGATCTAATGTATAACATTCCAAATTGAAAATTTGGGATGTTACAAACCTACCCCCCTTAAGATGAATCTCGCCCTCGAGATTCGGGTTGGCTAGAAAATAGGTGAGGGTGGTCCTTGAGCAAATCCTCTTCTCTCTCCCAGGTGGCTTCATCCTCTGAGTGATGGTTCCACTGAACTTTGCAAAACTTGATAACCTTGCTGCGAGTAACTCTGCTGGCATAATCGAGAATCTTGACTGGCTTCTCCTCATATGTTAAGTCATCCTTCAACTGAATCGCTTCAAGCGGTACTGTATCTCTTAGCGGTACCTCCGCCATCTCAGCGTGACATTTCTTCAGTTGAGAAACATGGAATACATCATGAACTCCTGACAGTCCCTCTGGTAATTCCAACTTATAAGCGACTTCTCCCATACGTTGCAAAATCTTATATGGTCCAACGAAACGCGGTGCTAATTTTCCCTTAACTCCAAAGCGCTTAACTCCTCGAAGTGGGGATACTCGAAGATACACTCTGTCTCCAGTTTCGTAAACTGTCTCCTTGCGTTTAGAATCTGCGTAGCTCTTCTGCCTGGACTGGGCTACCTTGAGCCTATCATGAATCAACTTAACTTTCCGTTCAGACTCCTTAATCAAATCTGGTCCAAAGAATTGACGGTCTCCAACTTCGTCCCATGACAATGGTGTCCTGCACCTCCTTCCGTATAAAGCTTCGAAAGGTGCCATTTTCAAACTGGTTTGGTAACTGTTGTTATAAGAAAACTCTGCATACAACAAGTTATCATCCCAACTAGATCCATAATCTAGTGCACAAGCTCTCAGCATATCTTCCAAAATCTGATTGACTTTCTCGGTCTGTCCATCAGTCTGCGGATGAAAAGCTGTGCTGAACTCTAGTCTGGTTCCCAAAGTTTCATGCAACTAATTCCAAAACTTTGAGGTAAATTGGGTTCCTCTATCTGATACGATACTCCTCGGAACTGCATGCAAACAAATGATCCTAGTCATGTATATCTTTGCCAACTTAGCACTGGTGTAAGTAGTCTTAATTGGAATGAAATGTGCTACCTTCATCAAACGATCAACTACTACCCATATCGAGTCATAACCGGCCTTTGTCCTGGGTAGTCCTGTGATAAAATCCATGCCTATCTTATCCCACTTCCATTCGAGTATCGGCAATGGTTGTAACAATCCGGCTGGCTTCTGATGTTCTGCCTTTACTCTATGACACACATCACAAACTACTACATATGCTGCAATATCCTTCTTCATTCCGGTCCACCAGAATGTTTCCTTCAAATCCAAATACATCTTGGTGTTTCCTGGGTGGATCGAATACGGTGAATCATGGGCCTCTTGCAGAATCAATTTCCTGATCTCCGGGTCATTTGGCACGTAAACACGGTCCTCAAACCATAGGGTATCGTGCTCATCCTCACGAAATCCCTTTGCTTTTCCTTCGCTCATTTTCTCTTTTATAGAAGCAATCTCTTTGTCTGATTTCTAACCCTCTCTGATTTTATCCATCAATGTTGACTGAATCTCCAATGCTGCTACATAGCCTCTCGGAACTATTTCCAAACATAGCTCGTGAAGGTTTTCTGCTAACTCCTTTGGTATTTCTCCTGTCATTACCATATTGACATGGCTCTTACGGCTCAATGCGTCAGCTACTACATTAGCTTTTCCGGGATGGTAATGCAATCTCATATCATAATCCTTGATGAGCTCCAACCATCTCCTCTGTCTGAGATTCAATTCCTTCTGCGTGAAAATGTACTTCAAACTCTTGTGATTCGTGTACACCTCACAATGATTTCCAATGAGAAAATGTCTCCACGTCTTCAATGCATGCACTATGGCTGCTAACTCCAAATCATGCATGGCATAATTCAACTCATGAGGCTTCAGTTGTCGTGAAGCATACGAAACAACTCTCCCTTCCTGCATAAGCACTGCTCCAAGTCCTCGACGTGAAGCGTCGCAGTACACCTCATAATCCTTGGTCTGATCTGGCAATATCAACACTGGTGAGGTGACCAAGCGTTTCTTCAACTCCTAGAAACTAGCCTCACACTCCTCAGTCCATTTGAACTTAGTGTCCTTCTTCAACAATTCAGTCATAGGCTTCGCAATCTTTGAAAAGTTCTCAATAAATCTCCAGTAGTATCCTACGAGTCCAAGAAAACTCCGGATCTCTCCAACCGTCGTTGGTGCTTCCCATTCGGTTACGGTCTCAACCTTTGTGGGGTCAACTGCTATCCCTTCTCCGGATATAACATGTCCAAGAAATCCAACTTCCTTTAACCAAAACTCACATTTGCTGAATTTGGCATATAACTGATGTTCCCTTAGCTTCTCCAAAACCAAACGCAAATGTTCCTTATGCTCCTCTTCATTCTTTGAATAAACCAAAATGTCATCAATGAACACTACGACGAACTTATCCAAAAACTCCATAAACACCTTGTTCATCAGGTTCATAAAATAGGCAGGTGCGTTAATCAATCCAAATGACATAACGGTATACTCATACAGTCCATATCTTGTGGTGAATCCTGTCTTAGATATGTCCTGTTGTTGAATCTTCAACTGGTGGTACCCTGATCGCAAATCGATCTTGGAAAACACTTTAGCTCCTTGCAATCGGTCAAACAGATCGTTAATCATTGGCAGTGGGTACTTATTCTTGATGGTTACTTCGTTCAATCCTCGATAATCAACAACCATCCTTAATGATCCATCCTTCTTCTCCACTAGAAGTACAGGTGATCCCCAAGGTGAAGAACTTGGGCGAATGTAACCTTTCTCCAGTAACTCCTTAATCTGATTCTTAATTTCTACCAAATCCTTTGCTGGCATCCGGTATGGTCTCTTCGATATTGGCCCAGTGCCTGGCAATAACTCAATCAAAAACTCAATGTCTCTATCCGGTGGCATGCCTGGAAACTCTTCCGGAAATACATCAGGGTAATCCTTCACCACTGGTACTTCCTCCTGCACGACTCCTGTTAGGCAATTTACTTGTGTCCTTTTTGGCATATGCCGGGATACATACTTGATCCTTCTTCCTTCTGGTGTGGTAAGCAAAATTGACTTACTAGCACACTCAATATTCCCTTCATACTTTGATAACCAATCCATGCCTAATATCACATCCAATCATTGAGATTCCAATACTATTAGGTCTGAGGGAAACACATAGTTACCAATCCTTAATGGTAACCGATCACACCATCGTCTAGCCATATACTCCGCTCCTGGTGAGCTTACTAACATGGGTGACCTAAGGGCTTGGGTTGGCAGATTATATTTATCCACAAATCCCCTTGATATGTATGAATTCGATGCACCAGTGTCAAAAAGAACAAGTGCAGTAAATGACTTAACCAAAAACTTACCTATTACTGCATCAGGCTGATCTTCAACCTCCTCCACATTAACGTGGTTCACCTGTCCCCTGTTGAAAGGGTTCGGCTTCTTCCCCGAGCTTCCATTGCCATTTCCATTCTGGCCTTCAGGACATTCATTGGCATAATGTCCGGTCTTGGAACACTTGAAACAGGTGACTTGACTCAGATCTCTCTTGGTTGGGGTTGATGGGATGGTCCGGTTCTGGCCGTTGCTTCCTCCATTCCCATTACCATTCTTTTGGCCATTATGGTTGTGCGAACAACCTCCTCCATGGGTATGCTGAAACTGAAATCCCGGTTTAGGGGTAAAACGGGGCTTCTGCTGGGCTCCAGAGTTATACTTCCCCTGTCCATACTTCCTCTTGCAGTTCTCAATCTGCTGTTGCTTCCCTTCAATCATGATGGCACGACCTACCAACTCCTGGTAGTTGTTGAAACTTGCTACCATCAACTGCATACTCAACTCATCATTTAGTCCTTCCCGAAACTTCTCCTGCTTAGTTGCATCCGTAGCAACGTCATCTGGGGCATAACGTGCTAACTTGCTGAAATCATCAACGTACTGGCCAACTGTCCTTCCTCCTTGGCGTAAGTTGCGAAACTCACGCTTCTTCATGGCCATAGCTCCTGTTGAAATATGGGCAGTGCGGAAAGCTTGCTGAAACTGATCCCATGTGACGGTGTCAACTGGGTAAGTGGCTGTGAAATTCTCCCACCATGCTGCCGCGGGTCCGTCAAGCTGATGTGTGGCAAACTTCACTTTCTCACCATCTGTGCATCATGCAGTGGTCAACTCCCTTCCTATCTTGCGGAGCCAATCATCTGCTACTATCGGCTCGGTGCTGCTGGAAAACACCGGCGGATTCAGCCTAAGGAAACGGGCTAAGTGGTCAACAGGGGTGGTGGTGGTGGTGGGTTGTTGTTGTTCTGCTGGTTCTGGACTAACATCTGCATCAATTGATTCTGCTACTGGATCAACTGAGTGCGTTCCGGTGGAAATCCATTGTCACGTCTCGGAGGCATATGAGGGTTTAGAAAAGACGAGATTTAAGAATAGGGTGGGGTCTAAAGGGAAAACACTACCCCAATGCACATGAGCAAATGCACACAAAATCACTTCATTCAATCAAACAAGGGCATACAATCGATCTAACTATCGCAAAAGTGCTCGAACTATAATGTTTACATGGGGGAAATACTACTACTAATTGGTGGTCATCTAGAAATTTGAACCGGTGGAAGACTCTATGATGTCCGCTCCGGCTTCGTCTTCAAAGTCGGGTTCACTTGGATCCGAATCGGTGTCATCGATGATGATGTACTTATCCGGACATGCAACGTACTCGTCTTCCTCCTTGGATGCTAATTTCCTCTTGAGTTCTTCAATCTCCTGCTTAAGATCGCAATTGTGCCTTGCTAGAGCTATGATCTCGTCCATGTAGTCCTTGCGTGTAGCCTTCAGTTCTCCTTCTAGCTCGATGATCCTTGCTTTCGCATTCTTCAACTCTATCATATCATTGCACATCTGGTTCTCGTGGCGTCGAATGTGCTGATTTAACTCCTGGATGAAAGCTGCAATGGATCTATCCTTCTTGGTGCTGACTAACTCCCATTGTTCATCTCGGCGTCCGCAAATCTGGTAGATAGTGTCCTCGAGGTCTTCCTGATAAACTTTTCCAATGCGTCCTATGGTGATATGGGCTACCATGCTCTTTCCTAGATTCCAGGTTGGTGCATTGAAAACACTATCTATGGGCTTCGTGATTGGCGCGAATGTCCTTCCCGGAATGTGAGCTTGAATCTTCCAGCGCTCCTCTTCAGGCAGAGTGGCGTTGAAGGTCCCGGTGAAGCTTGGTAATCCAATGTTCAGGTACTTAGTGACTTCCTTCAAGTGAAATCCAAAAGGTGTGCCTTCATCCGGTTGAGCGTACTTAATCTTCGCGTTCGTCATCCTAAAAGAGTAGAAAAGATGAGGAGTTAGAAAATGAGAAGAGAATAGTGATCTATGGCTTTAACTTAGTGGTCGTGTCCTACAGTCAGCGTGTGCTCTGATACCATCTCTGTAGCGACCCGACCCGAATGGATCAAGTCTACTGTGCTCCGGTGTCATCCCTGGATCAGTAATGCTGACACCACATAGTACTTCGAAGGATTTATAGCAGAGTGGCAATCACACACTTATTACATCGAAGTCTCAAAGAGAACTTATTACAATAAATATGGCTTAAGGCCATCTAATAACGATAACAGCGGAAGGCTTGGAAGATAAATGGGTCCATCAACTCCAACGGCATCACTGAATATAGAACCACGACCTAAAACACCTTACTCGTCGTCTGAAAAGTCCGCAACATGAAAGTTGCAGCCCGAAAACGGGTCAACACATGGAATATGCTGGCAAGATAACACATAGAGAGTAATGAACAGCAATGAGCTATACTATATGCAAGTATGGCTGGTGGAAAGCTCTATGTTTAAAGTTTTGCGTAAAGCCAGTTTTTCCCTACTGCAAAGGAATAAATTTATTTAACTATCATGGTAGTTGAACATCGAGAATGGTTGACAGCATTCCGATCCCAATTAAGTGAACAATTAAAACCCAACAATATTAATTAGAAGTAACATGATGAGATTCACACGATATTCAAGTACTAGATACTCAAGTTGTCCATAACCGGGGACACGGCTAATCATGATTAGTTTGTTACACTCTGTAGAGGTTTGCGCACTTTTCCCCACAAGACTCGATCGCCTCCGTTTGTTTTCTCGCACTACACGGTGTTTGAGAAACGGATGACCGAGACATAGTCTTTCGGAAGCGCTAGCACCTTACGTTCGGGTAGACCGTACCACCTACATCCCCTACATCTGCTAGTCTACCACTCTAAGAGTTCACACGACTTAGTCAACTATGCCACAGCCCATAATGGCGTGTGGCTGCACACGGAAGTTAGTAGCATGAAAGATCTTATGATCCCTTTGAGCCTGGGTGGCGGTCCAAAATAAAACAGGCAAGTCCTGATAGAAACCAGGTGCCTCAATCCACCCAGATGTGTGTTTAAGTTGCCACCTTAGATAAACCATTAATTAACAATACTCACATCTGTCATGGATATCACTCACCCAATCCACGTCTACTAGCATAGCATGGCATAATAAGCAAACGTAGAAGTAACTCCCAAAGGTTTCATAATAATACAGGTAATAGGTACTACCTCATCTACTTCCCATCCCACAATTTAATTAGATCCTAATCATGCAATGTGTGAGGATTGATCTAATGCAATAAAACTGGGTTGTAGAAAAGGTATGATCAAAGTGTTACTTGCCTTGCTGATGATCCGCGAGACCTAGGGATTCGAAGTAACAGGCGGCGCAATCCGGGTGATCTATCGCAGACAAACAACAAGCACACAATAAGTACTCATCTAATGCACAGGTAAAACTCGAACGAGAGAACGAACCAGAAAGTTCAACTTAAGAACTCCGGTTGCAAAGAAAGAACGAACCGAACAAAGCAACGGAAAACAAACGGCGGAAGAAAACAACTCGGTTCTAGCAAGTTGAAACTAGGTCAAATTTTACCGTAGCAAAAACTTGTTTAAGTTGATTAGATGGAACGGCGGTTTTGAAACGAAACTCCAGGCGCTTGAATCACCTGATTCCGTTAAACGAGCGAGAAGATAAACTAGAACGAAGATCGGACCTGAGATCGCGATCGCAGAATAAATCCGACGAAAAGAAAAAACGAACGGTTGAACGAACGGACGTTCGTTAACCGGGAATAACCGGTGATCACGTTCGTTAAGACGAACGGTCCGGCGAACGCTTGCTAAACAACTAAACCGAAGAAAAATGAAAAACCGATCTAGGGTTTCGAAAAAAAAACCGAAACAAAACCGGAAAGAAAAGAAAAAGAACCGAAACGGTTTTCTAAAAAAAAACCGAACCGAGGAAAAGAAGAGGCGGCGCGGCTACCTCCGGCGAGGCTCCGACGAGGGGCTCCGGCGGCGGCAGCGGCGGTGCTAGGCGGCGGCGGCAGGGAGGCGGCGGGGCTGCGCGCGGGCGGCGGCGCGGCTAGAGGCGGCGGGGCTGCGGCTTGGGGAGGAGAGGGGGGGGGGCTTGGGTATTTATATAGGTGGGGGGGGGGTCTTGCTTGGGGGAGGGGCAAGGGGCAAGGGTGGCGGCGGCCTGAGTCCTTCTAGGACTCGGCTTGGGCGGCGGGGCAGGCTGGCGCGTGGGGCGGCTGGGCCTGGCCGGCTGGGCCTAGCGGGATTTTTTATTTTTTTTTAAATCGGTTACGCGCGCAGAAAAACAAAAGAAAGAAAATCTAAACGAACTCCGAAATTTCTAAAGTAAATTTTCCCCGACTCCTAAAAATGAGTCGAACAAAATGAACTTTTCTCCGGGCCTGAAATGCAATTTTTTTAAAAACACGCATTTTTCCCTATCCAAATAAAATGCAAATAAACACCGGAAAACAAAATTTGATCTATTTATTAAATCTTCATTTTTTTCCTAAATTTGGGAAAGTCATATTATTCCCTCTCTCATATTTTTTTATCGGAAAATATTTGAAGATGAAATAAATAAATCAAATGATCCTCTTTTCAAAATTTGAGAAAACTCAAATATGAAAATAACGAAATCTCCAACTCTCTCCGAGGGTCCTTGAGTTGCGTGAAATTTCTAGGATCAACCAAAATGCAAGAAAATATGATATGCATGATGATCTAATGTATAACATTCCAAATTGAAAATTTGGGATCTTACACCCGGCTGAAGAGGGACACGGCTCGCTCGGCGGAGGGCTGTTTCCCGACGTGGAGGTAGTTGGTGTTGTTCCTGTTGTTGCAGAGGTGTGGCAGGAGCAGCCGGTGGTGGTGGCGGAAAACGCGAAAGCAATTCAGCAAACTTGTTATCGAGCTTTGTTTCAAACGTCTTCTCCATGCCATCTATCTTCTCCATGGCCTCTTCAAATCTGTTTAGCACATCTTGCACCTGTCCACTCATCATTTGCTGAAACTTATCATGAAGCTCCTTGTTCGTCAAGTTCTCCCAGTCAGTCTCGTCGGCTTGTGATCCTGGCATGGTTAACAGCAATAGAAACACACAAGAATATGATCCTACAGACTACTAACAAGTGGTGGTGGTGGCGGGTGTCACAAATCCGTCAAGCAAATCTCAAATTCTTACCAGTTCTTACCCAGCAGCAGGCGGTGATCGGCAACTGTTGTAGTCAAAACTCTCAAAAGCTTGGATAGAGCGATTGCCAGGGAGAGTCAAACGCATGACGTAGATGTATGTGGAGCTGGGAAGGCTTATAGTATGGTAGCAAAAAGGGTCAGCAATAATCAATTTAGAGATGCAAAGTTGAATAAACGCTCAACGACGGTACTGTGCTGGTCCTAGGCCAGACCGTGCTAGAGATGCGAGCCTAGAACACTAACAAAATCATGGCGCTGCACGTAAATAAGGGAAAAGCACACTCTGGAACTCTTTTTTTTCGCTCTTTTTTTTGCGCTCCTCTTTTTTTTGCGAAAAAATCACTATAATGGCGAGTGTCTCAAAACTCTTCCCTCGTCAAACTGATAGGATGGGAACGAAATTTTTTTTCACTTTTTTTTCAGAAATCAGGGCAGCGACGACGAAAAAGTGCGACAAAAAATCACTATGATGTCACGTGGCTCAAAAGACTCAGAAAAGCCTAAAAATAGGATAGGGAAAAAATATATTTTCCCGTGAAAATTTTGGCCTAAAAACTGCCCAGGGGTCTCGAGACTTTTTTTTCGAGTCCTACGCAGGCAAGGAAACACGAATCGGAATTTAGATTGATCTCAAGAACAAACCTAATATGAGAAGAACTCGGATTGGTGGTGGATATATGGTTGTGGTATATGGCAGCGGTGGTGGTATATGGTAGCGGTGGTGGTATATGGATACAGATTGGTGGTGCTATATGGATACGGATTGGTGGTAGATGGGCGATGATGATGATGCGGCGGTGGCGTGACAACTTATGACAAGAGCTCGAAACTCTAAAAGACTAGACTCTAAGACCATCAACTTGACACGACGATGCAAAAACCCTAAAAAGATTATGCAAAGGCTCAGATTGGTTCGGATATGATGAACTAACCCTAATTTTTGTGTGGCTTTTTCGTGGACTGTAGGTATGAAGAACAGACTCGATCTAATCTACGAAAAACTGTAAAATCTCACCGAGCAACCTGGAAATCTGATACCACTTAATAGAGGCAAAGGTGTCCCGATGTTTCGATGAGATGGTGGCTATCGTTTCTGGGGGAGTCGACCTTGATGATCCGACTACGAACGTGCGAGACGTCGCGCCTTAGCAATCGCTAAACCAACTTCCGAGGGGTTATTGACCACGCCGGAGCACGATCAACCTGACCACGAGGGTCTGTTTCCTGCAAGCAAACAAAGAACAAGCAAGAAACTAAGATTGCAATCTGGATATTGCGAATATAAGATGAAAGCTTTATTGATCAAGGTGGGGTTCTGTGACGTCTTGGTCTAGTCGTTGGACACAAACGAAGTACGAGAAGGTGCAGCTATGGCGAACTTTTAATCTAAACAAAACCCAAAGCCTAAACGATGCCCTAAGGGTTGTATATATGGAGGAGAGAGGGGAATTTCGTGGCCCTTGGTGGAGGGGTCCGAAACCAACCCTAACTCTTGTTTCCCGACACATACGGACTCTAAAAACAGCCTATACTTAAGTACTTCGAAAATACATGGGCCTGGCCCAATAATAAGGTGACGCAGCACCTAAAATAGCCTCGGGACGAAATTTATGAAGTGGCATCTTGTATATTTCGTCCCATGCTTCATGCACTCATTGTGGTGGCTTCAGAGTCCTGGAATCATCACTTGTAACTCCGTTCTTGTTCCCCTTGCGCGTGCCATCATCTCCATGCTTGAACTTGCTCCAAGGTTCATCTTTCTTGTCCAAGCTAGGCCCTTCATTTGTAAGCAAAAAAAATGTATCCAATTTAGGAAGCATCATATTCTCATGAACATTAGAATCGTTACCAAGAAACGAAAGTACCTGATAATTCAATTGGCGTGTGCGAGCTCTAGTAATCGGTCCAGTGTGTATAGCAGCAGGGGCTGTGGGTGTAACAATGGTATTGATGTCCTCATCACCAATTAGGATTTTCCACGTGTAAAATTCTCATTGGCCGGAGGAAACATGTGTTGGCTCACCATTGGGATAAATGTCATCCATTCATCGGATAGGAGGCGCCTATGATACGTCGACACATGGGACGACCCAATAGAGGCCCTTTCCGGTGAAAAGGCCGGCCCGTTTGACTTGGTCAAAAGGTAACGGGCCGGCCCACGGAAAGCATGTTAACGGCCTATATGTATATAGCCCATTTACGTCCCGCTAACTCATGGCCCGTTACGGCCTATCGGAATTAAGCCCAGTAGCTTTATGTGGGCCGTCCAATATGA
Organism: Triticum urartu; assembly: GCF_003073215.2. Lineage (NCBI taxonomy): Eukaryota > Viridiplantae > Streptophyta > Magnoliopsida > Poales > Poaceae > Triticum > Triticum urartu. The sequence goes on along the minus strand of NC_053024.1, from coordinate 279,430,088 downwards.
TTCCAGCCCGTTGTAACTTCCGGCCCATGTATGGCCCATGATGTCTTTCGGCCCATACGAGGCCATTTGTAACTCTTGGCCCATTAACGGCCCGTGGGGAATCTGGCCCACAATGAACAGTGTACCACTTTATACCCATTGACGGCCCATTATTCCATCGGGCCATTTCCAACCCGTGTTATCTTTCGGCCTTCTCAGGGTCCATTTATCCTTGGGCTCATTTCAGCATTCCGTTACTTACGGCCCGTTACTGGCCGTTTCTGCTTGTGGGCCAAATGCAGCCCGTGGTTACAATCGCCCCGTTTGCGGCACGTTAATCCGTTGGGCCGTTTTCATAGTGTCATCAAATACGGTCGATTAACGATGACCCGTTATGGTCGGCCCATGAACGGACGATTCCAAATCTAGCCTGTTTACGACCCATAATGCGGTTTGTTATTGGCTCATGTTTGGCCGATCGATCATACGGCCTGTAGAAGGCCCATTGATGTTATGTCCCATAGAAGGCCCATTGTTTCTACGGCCCTTAGAAGGCCCATTGTTTCTACGGCCCTTAGAAGGCCCATTGTTTCTACGACCCGTAGGAGGCCCATGGTAACTGTAGTAAATATGTAGCCCATGGTTATTGTGGCCTAGTTTTAAAAAATAGGTTATTGTAGCCACTAGAAAACCGCGGAACAATAACTGCACTGACTACAAGCAAACAAATAAACAAGACAACAAGGAAATAAATAAGCAAGCAACTTACGCTAGACTATCACGGCTATTACACATATTACATCCACTGGGCATCAAAGTTCGCCACCAGTGCAAATATAGGGAACAAAGCAGCATATCATATACACTGGTTGTCAAAGTTGGCAACCAGTGCAAATAAACGCTGCAGAAAAACAAGCTCAGAACTGAAACTACTTCAAAAGAGCTCAAGAAACAATATCCTGGGTACCCATAATGCTGACAAGATGCTTAGCAAGCTTATTAACTTTCTCTTGTTTGGTGCTTAAATCCTCTAGTGCTTGCTGCTGCACTAGAAAGTATGCATCTGAATTCTGCAGGGACTTCCTCAGTCCTTCAGCTTCCTATCGCAGCACTTCTGATCGATGTCTTTCAACTTGAAGTTGAGACTCAAGAGGACGAACTGATTCAGGCAGCGAGTTCGAAGAGCTTGTGTCAGCAGTAGTGGCTAGTAACTCAAACACTACATCAAGACAAGACTTTTGGGTTCTCTCACTGTCGTCAATATAGTTTTTATTAGCTTGCTTGGAGACCAATAGGGATGTCTTACTATCTTGAACCTTATCTGCATTACTTCCTTTACCATTGCATAATGGGGTATTGTTCTCCAATATTTTGTCAAAGTTCGTCTCATGCAACCGTTCATTTTCCCCGTTGTCCATTGGAATCCGACACTCACACATGCACCCGTTGCACCTCTCAGATCTCGTTTCGTGAGCAGGAGAAAAATGTTCTCGGAATGGGGCCGAGATTTGTCGAGTGGCCTTGGTACATCACCGGTAGGCCACCTGTCAAATTTCGTTCCATTTGTAGGTTGTTTGATGCCCCATGGGTCAACCGTGTAACCGTTGAAACCCCTCTCTCATTGCATCCCATCACCCCTCCAAAACAGCCCACTAGCCCATCTAAACACCCTCCATGTTATCCTTCTTTGGATCACGATCGTGTGGGCGAAAACCGCACATAATTTGGACTCTCCTAGCTCCCCTACCTATAAATATGCCTTCCCCCATCCAAATTCGGCTCCAAACCCTAGGTCCACTCCTCCGCGGCGCCTAACACGTCCGCTCCGGCCGGACGCGTCCGCGCCGCCGCCCAAGCGAACCGCATCGCGCCACGTCGCACCACACCGCCGACCCCGCCGCTAGCAACCGCGCCCCGCCGCCTCGGTAGCTGGCGCCGCCCCTCGCCAGCCGTCTGCGCGCTCGACACCGCCCGTCGCCACCGCACCCCGCCGCGCATCCCTCTACCCGGCCTCGCACTCGCCTCCGCCGGTGCCAGATCCGACGAGATCTGGCCGGATCTGCCGCCCCGACCTCGCCGGTGTCCTCCTCCGCCGCCTCCCTCAACACCAGTGAGTTCTCCGGCTGACCTCGGTTTCCGCGCCGCCAAACCCTAGATCCGGGGTAAAATATCTTCCAAGTCCCTGGATTTTCTACTTCATGTGCTCATGTTTGGCATGCCATATCTCCGTGCTCGTAGCTCCGATTTGTGCATGTGATATATCAAAATGTCCGTCTCGTGATGCTCTTCATGCTAGTGTCGTTTGCATGCTTGTTACTGTCCATATTGGTGATCTAATCTTCTTTGAAAAATTGCTATATGATGTTGTCTATTGGAATTCATCATAACTTGCTGAATTTTCTTTTTCATAGCATTTTGTGTGTGTATTCTTTGAGCATCATGTCTACATGTTTTAGGAGCATATTCATGCCATCTTTACAGTGGTGCAAGCCTTGTATTTTTATGAGCTCTGTGGTGACTAGGACAAGCATGCAAAGTAGGCCACATGATGTTGCTAATTTTAGACAGTATTTTTGCCGTCTTTTCCTGTTACATTATGTTGCTATGTTGTCTTGTTGCCACAAGTAGATCCATGCATATTTTGATGAAGTTCAGTAAGAGTGTTTTGAAGATATGGTTGTGCTCTATCCATTCATGCCTTTGGTTGTAAATATGGGGTAGTGTATCATGTCATTACCATGCTCTACTTTTGCTAAATTGTTGTTGCTGTCAGTTTGTTAACAGGAAGTGCATTTTTGCCATGTGTTTTGCTAGTGATCCATGCATCCTATGAAATTGCTATTGCCATGTTTAGCTTCGTCAACGTGTCTTCTTACTGTTGGCTACCTTGTGATGCCATGAAATACTTTTTTGTGAGTGGCCTGAGCTTGCAAACTTGCTATCATGAATCTGTTTCTGCCATGCCATGTTTTTCTACTAAGTCTGAAACTGTTGATATCACTTTCCATGTTTGCATTGATGCTACCATCTTTCTTGTGCATCTTTGGCTAAAGTTTAGTAAGGGAGTTTTGTTCTTTTCCTTTAGTACTAGTATGCCATGCCTTTGTTTGCCATGATATGTTCCCATAACATGTTGTTTGCTAGCTCTAAAAATTGCTACATGATGCTGTTTATACCATGTTTAGTATTTTCACCAAGTCTGTGAAGCTGTTATCATTTGCATCTTTGCCATGCTGTTTTAGGCTTGTTCTAGTGAGTTCTAGTAGGAGCTCAGTGTTCATGATTTGTAGAGCTTCTCTTGTATTTTACTACCATGTGCTCTATTGCTATGTTGGAATGTTGTAGCATAGTTTCATCATGCCTCTTATGTGCTATGATGCTGTTAAGTGCAGTTTTGCATCGTTCTTGTTTTGCTCGTCATTTGCAAACCGTGCATCCGTTTTCCGGTGATCCTTATATCGATTTCGACCTAAATCTCATAACCTGTCTGCCAAGTTGATGCCATGATCATCCTTTCCCTTCCGGAGTACCCATATGCATTGCACATCATACCTTGCATTCCATGCCATGTCTTGCATCATGTTGCTTGTGCATTGCACCGTGATTGATTGTTGTAGCGTTGCTTGTGTTCTTGCTTTGGGTAGAGCTGGGAGATGAGTTCGTGAACGAGGATCCTATTGAGTATGTTTACGAGGAGCAATGTTTCAACAACTCTGAGAACTTCGCAGGCAAGATGATCATTACACGAGGAATAACTGGAACCAAATATAGCCGTTCAAACCGGTCTTGATGTAGTCGAGCGGCACAGTTCCGACTTGCACATAATGAACCACACATTGTGAATGACTGAAATAAACAAGGCATAAATGACTAGTATAACAACCAAATATAGCCATTGAAAACTAGACAGAGTCTAACTTCAACCAACCTAACAAGGAAATACAGATAAATAAGGCATATGCTTGAAAACTTGACAAATGCTCACTAAAACCAACCTAACAAGCAGATAAAGATAAACAAGGCATCTGCTTGATACCTGGAGAAATGCTAAAAAAGCAACCTAACAAGTAAATACAAATAAACAAGGCATCTGCTTGATAACTGGACAAATGTTAAAAAAGCAACCTTACAACCAAATACAGATAAAGAAGGCATCTGCTTGATAACTGGACAAATACTCACTACAACCAAACTAAGAACCAAATACAGATAAACAAGGCATCTGCTTGATAACTGAAAAAATGCTCACTCCAACCAACCTAACAACCAAATACAGATAAACAAGCCATCTACTCACTATAAACAACCAAATATAGCCATTCGTGAAACTAAAGTGGACAATTCATACTTAAACATCACATAGACCTATTGAACAATACATTTTTGCATAATTGAAATAATTAAACACGGCATAGTTAAAGCATCACACGACAAATGCTACTACAACAAAGGGTATTGGTTGGCAAGCTAGAAAAGGTAATATTTGCTGATAGAATGTTTCCTCACATTTCATGGACGGGATCCTTCGAGTTGGAAGAGCACAGACCCATGGTGCATTCTCTGATGTCACAGATGGGCTATTTCACCTTGGAAGAACCTTCATGGGTGCCCTCCTCGTGGTCGTGGTCGATGAGATCTGACTTGGCAATTGAGGATCCCAAGCCACCGCCGTAGAACGTGTCCTTCAGAAGTGACAAAATGGGCTCGATGGCGTATAAGGCTCGCAAATCCTTGATCGCTTAGTAGAGGAGATCAGCGGCAGGGCTGTCGAAGAGATCGACGGTGGTTGAACCAGAGGGGTTGGGGATGGACCACTTAACCTGTGACATGGCCCACGTGAAGCCGTCGATGTGGACGAGCTTGATGTCGTAGCCAGCTTTCCCGAGATACAGTAATACGCAAGCCCACTGACATGAAGCCTTGGACATGGCAATGTAGTCAACATCTTCGCCGGCTTCCGTGTCGATGTGTTGCTCTAGGATTGATAGGTCGGGGCGAACGGCGGCCACCTTGCCAACCTCCACCGGAGAGGCCATGATAAACCTCTTCTTGGCCGAACGCTCGTCGGGCTCCCCAGGATATGTGGTCGAGCTTAGGCTGCGACATTCTGGAGCAGGGGATGTGGCTCTGGCGGGGAGGGACACCGCAGGCCTCATCTAAAAACTCAGGAGAGTGGGGCGATGGTATGGGAATCACCGGATAACCTAAACTTTATTATCTAAGCTAGGAGGAATGGGCAGACCGGCAGGGTTGGCGGCGGCGGCCGCGAGCTAGGGTTCGAAGGGGTGGGTGAGGGACTATGGAGGGATCATCAGAGTCTCAAGGCGGGTACTGAAAATTTAAGTAATGGTGGGTGGAGATGGTGGTGAAAATCATCAGAGTCTCAACATAGTCAACGTCCTATAACAATATGCGTGTATGATAATAAAGAAACGTGGCGCGGATCCGCCGATTTTTGCAACGCTCAAGGCGGGTAGTTTGATTTTTATATTTCTAGCTAGCTGGTCTATCACACACGGTTCGTCCTAATTTCCAAATAAATTACCCTCCTGTAGCTTCCACAGGTGATGCTTTTACAGCGCACTTGCATCGCACACGGTTAAACCAGTACCTCCACCCTTTGCTCACGCTTGTGCGGTTATGGTGATTTTAGTGCACTTGCATCGCACACGGTTGAGCCAGTACATACACCCTTTGCTCGCTCTTGCACGGTCATGGTGATTTCAGCGCACTTGCATCGCACACGGTTGAGCCAGTACCTCCACCTTAATTTGCTCGCGCTTGCGCGGTCGTGGTGATTCACATCGCACTTGTATCGCACATGGTTTAGATATTATACCCCGTGTCCATTGAGGATCATCAGAGTCTTTGCAGCAAAAAATAACGTTAGGGAGGGTCAAAATACAGCCACACCAGCTTGTGGCCCAAATATATATATATGAGTAAAAAGGGTGGTATGTGATGTTCAAAATTCCAATGCACAACTTTGACCCCACGGGCCCACGGTTGGGCGCGTCATTCAAGATCGATGAGAGGGGCCAGAAGTCAAGAACCACCTGGAAGTGGCCAAATATATGTACAAATATTGGGGATGTTTAAAACTTTAAATACACAATGCATAAATTTGGTGGCACCTGCCTCGCAAACCCGAAAGCACCCTATAACCACCTAGCTAGGATATATATAATGACATAATATCGTACCTAGCTAGAATGCTTGGCCCACCACCTCCCACTTCGTGTCAGCGGGGTGGATGCACGTAATGATCGATACTTTGGTCATACATGCATGTCGCCATGACCTACCATAAGAAGGACCGATGAATCTTTCATTTGTCAAATGATAGTTGTTGTTATCGATAAACCTCTTGGGCCAATAGATTGAACCATCATAAACATCGCACGTGAGGGACCACAAAGCCAGCACCTCTTGCATGCAGCCCAAAATGATGTACGTTTGGAAGGGGTGATGTGTGTTTTCAATATATAATAATGTACAATTTAGATGTGGTTCATACCTCTCGATACAGACAACAACCATGAAGGCAAGGTAGTTAAGGACGAGATACGTACGCAGGGATTGATGTAGGTCGAACCCAGCAATCTGAGCATCTGGGAGGGAATCCTGACAACGCATGAGCTCAAGCTTTGGTTGACCGACATTTGACTGTGACCGGCCCTAACATGAACTAGGAGGAATTCATTCATGTCCAACACATACCCCTCATTATCAGTCAAAGGGATGATATATATACACTCGGGGAGCCCACAGATATCCATGCTGTCAAAAACCGCACAAGGGAGACGTGGTCGATCAGAAGACCCCGTATACACTGGATGCGGCCCGAAAATATGTATGGGTACGATGGTGTATGATGTGTTTAAATCCCAAATGCACAACTTTGATGGGCCACGCCAAAGTACATTACAAACCGAACACCGTACCCGACTCCAAGCCTAGTTCAATACCTATGATGTCAGTTGCCCAACTTCGGGGCGGCACCGGGGGGGGGGGCGTCCCATGCATGTGCTCAAACTTTATTTTGTCTAGCATGGGACACATGTATATATACATCTATACACTATACACATATATAGTGTGCGAATAACTATGAAAGTTGCTTGTTGGATGAAGCCAATCCGACGATACAGATATGGCAAATCTGAGCACTACCCTCAAGTTTCCCCGAGGTGGCCCCGCAGGTAGCTCAGTTTGGACCAACACTCAGAGGAGCACTGGCCCAGGGGGGTTAAAATAAAGATGACCCTTGAGCCTGCAGAACCCAAGGGAAAGAAAAGGCTAGGTGGCGAATGGTAAAACAGATGTTGGGCATTGCTGGAGGAGTTTTATTCAAGGCAAACTGTCAAGGGGTTCCCATTATAACCCAACCGCGTAAGGAACGCAAAATCCGGAAACATAACACCGATATGACGTAAACTAGGGCGGCAAGAGTGGAACAAAACACCAGGCATAAGGCCAAGCATTCCACCCGTTACCAAGTATATAGATGCACTAATTAAATAAGTGATATTGTGATATCCCAACAAGTAAACATGTTCCAACAAGGAACAACATCTCCATGTTCCAACAAGGAACAAACTTCAATCTTCACCTGCAACTAACAACGCTATAAGAGGGGCTGAGCAAAGCGGTAACATAGCCAAACAACGGTTTGCTAGAACAAGGTGGCTTAGAGGCTTGGCTTAACAATATGGGAGGCATGATAAGCAAGTGGTAGGTATCGCAGCATAGGCATAGCAAAAGAGCGAGCAACTAGCAAGCAAAGATAGAAGTGATTTCGAGGGTATGGTCATCTTGCCTGAAATCCCGCAAGGAAGAAGAACGAGTCCATGAAGAAGACAAACGGACGTAGACGAACGGGTCCTCACAAACGCGACATTATCGGAACCAACCCGAAGAAGCAACACCGGAAAGAAGCACACAACATAGTAAACAACCAACACATGAACATGGCATGATGCACAACCAAGTATGATGCATGTCCGGTTTAAAGAGGGCATGGCATGGCAAAGTGCACAAGCAATCCTACAAATTAAGTGGAGCTCAATATGCAACTCTGTTGCATATTAACGAAACACCACGTTCAAGTTATTTAGTTTGATCTTATTTATGTACCCAACAATATTAATTGTTGTTAAACATGGCAAGAGGTGAAGCATAATGAAACTATCTATCTAGGCAAGTTTAAATGAGGCCGGAAGCAACGAACAACAATTCTGGTAAATCCCCATATGCATATATTAGGTTTGGAACTGATCTGCCCTAAACACAATTTTAGAGTTATTAAACATGCAAGGCAAGGTCACCATGTTAAACTAGGCATTTTTCCACCCCATTTACATATAAAGTTTATTAAAATCCGAGTTACGGTTATTTAGTTATGAATTAAAGCATTTTAACATGGCATAGGAGCAAATTTAACAAAACAACATTTTAAACATTTTAAACATGGATGAAAATGACATATTATGAAACTAGATGAAAAACTAAGCATATTTCATATATAAATTGTTTTAATCCGATGCACGGTTAATTAGTTTGGATATGCATGAATGCAAGGGTGTTTCTGCAAAACGGGTAGTACTCAGGAAATTTGCTAAAACGTTCTGCAAAAAAAAATACATCTCGGGCCGAATCTAGCCGGCCCAACCACAGGAAGAAAGGAAAAAAGGTGGGGCACTAGGGAGCTGCTCACATCGGGCTTGACTGGGCCGGCTTGGATCTGGAAGGGAGCAGGTCAGGCCTTAGGCGCTGCGGCTGGAGAGGTAGGCCGGGGGGAGTGGGCCTGGGCACTGGCAGGCCGGCCCACTCGGGCGCTGGATGGGTCGTGCCCCTGCCGATCCCACTAGATCGAGTCAGGGATGAGTGCGGTCAACGGGCGTAGTGTTTGTGGTCGCCTCGCTCGACCACGGTGAAGCAGAGGACGCAGAGGCGCGATGCAGGGGCAGGGGGCGAGCGCTCCAGCAGCGGGCGGCGTGCCGGCGGCGGGAAACAACGAGGATGGTCGGAGACATAGATCTGGGCATCGAGGAACCCATCTCCGGCGAGGCTGACAGGAGACCAGGAGGAAGGGAACCCGCGGCGGTGTGCGCATGATGCAGAGGAGGCCTCAGTTGCCTCGCAGCGTACTCCGGTGAGGGACGGCGACTCACGGAACGGCAGCGTTCTCCGGCGAAGTTTCGAGGCAGGGGCGAGGTCGAGCTCGGGGAGGCATGAGTCAGAGGAGGTTGACATGGTGCCCGTGCTGTCATTCGAAGCAGGGAACGAGCGGCGCTGGTGGGACTCATCTCCGGCGAGGAACGGGCAGCGGACGGCGGGAACGGGACCGCGACTTTGCGGTGATGGGCGTGGTCAACAGGGAAGGAGGCTCTAGGACGGCACGGGGCGACCCGGTGGTGGACTTCTATGGCTGGCGGCGCCATGATTGGAGGAGATGGTGCTGCTGTAACCTGAAGACATAAGAGACCGAGAGAACTGAGAGAGGGAACAAGAGGAAGAGACGGGGAGGAAGAACTGCAGGAGGAAGAAAGGAGAAGAAAGGGAAGTCTGGGGCGTGGCGCTGGTAACCTGCTGGTCGCCGGCGGTTGTTTGGGCAGCAGCGACGAGGTGCTCGGGGTGCGAGGTGCACGGCGGCGCAAGGGGGAGCTCGGCGCCAACGGCTTCGGGAACGAGGCAGAGGAGGCGGCTCGAGGATCGGGCGCGCGAGGCGATGGTCGAGGAGCTCGGGGCCCTCCTAGTCCAAATCGAGCGAGGGTGTTGGAGAGAGACACGAGATCGAGGGAATCAGGAGCAGCGCTCGTTGGCTCTGGCTCGATCCCGAGTAATGAGGAGGCTGGTCGGGGAGGATTTGGACCATGGGTGCGGGCTCTAGTTTGTGTGGACGATGGATTAGGAAGTTGTGGAGGTGGATGGTTTGTGCGAAGGGGATCCCGAGGTGGGAGAATGAAAGTGGCGGCGGCGGAGGAGGATTTGATGGATGGGACAGCTAGGCCTAGGGTTTCATCTGAATATATAGCAGTGGGCTAGGCATATGGTCATTTGGTCCCTCCGATCGAAATCGGACGGTCGAGAGAATAAATAATAGGTAGGGCGTCCAAATAATAAAACGGTGACGCTTTGTAAATGTTTGGGGATGATCCGGACACAACGATGGCGACAGTTCGGGTCGGGTCCGGGACAGATTTCGGACGCACGTGGGAGGAGGTCCGCGGGCTGACGAGAGAGGTTAGGTAGGGCCTGGCGGTGAGAGGTAGGGCAGAAGGCAAAGGTCTGAGGAGAGAGAAGAGGAGAGGCCCGGCGACTGTTTCCGGAGACCGAAAACGTCCGATGTTTGACCAACTATATTGTCGCTATAGTTAATCGTTGGGGCGTCAAACGAACTCCGAATGCGATGAAACTTGACAGGCGGTCTATCTACACTATAATAAGACCACACGCCAACTTTCATCCCATTCCGAGAACATTATCCGGCCACTTATAAAAATAATATCTTGGAGGTGCCGCGGGTGCGTGCAAGTGTGTCTGGGCTCAGAACGGACAACGGAAGGAATGAGGAGACCGGGACGGATGCAAGTTTTGAAAACATGATGATGCAATGCACATGATGACATGATATGAAATGCATGACACGCAAGCAAAGACAAGGCAACAACAGCGAATAACTGGAGGACACCTAGCACATCGGTCTCGGGGCATTACACCAGCTATCTCGCCGAGCTGAGCGACGACAATCAGACGATAGACGTAGCTTCCAACCAGGAGTCGGCGCCACTGTCCAAGCCAGTTCATGCCATGCTCACCATAGAGAAGGTGCGGATGCACTTCGATGCCCTAATGGCGGAAGAGTTACCAGCGTAGGAGGACCTCTGCTGCAACCTCCGTCTCCTGAACGAGCACTGGCAAACAAGCGAACGACAATGCCATCGCGGAGATGTGGCTCTATGATCCTGGCTTCCTGAATGAGTAGAGAGCGCTATATTAGACCATACATAGGGCCCGCGAGGCTCTCTCCGTCGTCCTTCGAGTTGTTGCGCTCGTCGTGGCGCCGCCGTCTCGCGTTGTCAACATGGTCAACGGACATGAGGAATGAGGAGATGACTTTACTTGGAGAGGATGATAGTGGGGACCCACCAGGGCCATAGCCGCACGTATGCAAGTGCCTCCTTATTATATACAACTATAATTGTTTTTGCTTCCTCCTGGTTTCCTGACATCATGGTCGCACACCATTGTCAACATATGTAATCAATAAACGTCAAACGAGAGAATTGCACAAGGAGCGGCCGATAGCTAGGACCAAGTAGCTCGAGGAGTATTTGTGTTTTTGAGTTTTTCTTGAGCGATGTTTTTGAAGTTGTCTAGAGGAGAGCAGGGTATTAACTAGGCGGGCTGTGGCCCGTCTAGCCCAGGACAGATATCTAGCCCAGATATTAATTTTTTTAAGCTGAAAATGGCTAGCCCAGCTTTTTTTAGGAATACCCAGACAAGGTCAAGTTATTATTCTCCGCCCCGCTGGGCTGCAAATCTTTCCTAGGAGGGATGCATTAGGCTTAACAAGAAAATGGGCTTGAAGAAATAATAAATGGGCTGTAATTATAAAAACTGGGTAGTACCTATAAAAAATGCACCAAACACGTAATTAGTTTAAAAAATATACTATTTTTAGAATTTGAAAATTTTAATTTCATTACTTGTTGCACGCGCAATATTTCGTTGGATTTTTACATGATACAAATTTATTCTGAAATTATTTTTAACCTGACTAGAAATTTCGGGATAAAAATATTTTGGATCCCATCAAAATATCGGAAATTTTATTGAATTCTATTCTGAGTGGTTGGTTGAAATTATTAATCGTTGTCCTAGCTTGAAAATGGGATATACTTCTAACAAACTATAAATGGGCTATAGTAAATTCCACTAGAATACAAAAATGGGATGTACATTCTTACAAATCGCAAATGGGCTATATGTTCTCTGCCACACACTTGTGGGCCTACAAAGTTAACGCGTCCCCTAAAAAAACTAATTTGACGCGTCCCCTAAAAAAACTTATAGTCAACACACGGTTCTAGCAGTAGTGGCCGTTGGATGTCCATCCAATGGATGTCGTGCTTCTTCTTCAGTCTCGGATATTCTTGCTTTAGCCGCCCAGAAAATAATTCCTGCCCCTGACATCTGGGCGCACCATTTCGGAGGCTGACCTGTGGGCCTACTAAGTTGACGCATACCATGGGCTTTGTCAGCTTAGTCAATATAAACGATTCTAGCTGCAGTGACCGTACGATGTCCATCCAACGGCCGTCATGCTTTTTCAAAATCTGGTCTTCTTGCTCCAGCGCCCAAACCAGCGCCGGCCGTGCCGCCTTCTCCTGCCTCCCGTGTCTGGCTGTGCTGCCACTGCTGGTCATGCCATCCCTCTACACTCACCCACACCTCACGTTATTCTCTGGTGACGGCAGCCTCACACCGCAGCCGAAGCAGTCGACCCACGTACACCCCTCCGCGTGAGCATCCATTGCCGCGTCTTCCCCGCATCCGCGTGGTTCCCTTCCTAGGCCTCGCCGTCGTCCACCGCCTTGGTGCTCTCGGCGCGGTGTTGTCAACGTGGTCAATTGAGGACAGCCATCGGAAGAGGACTTTAGGCGGTGAGGCTGACAGCTGGACCCACCAGCTACATCTTGGAACATAAGTGTTGAGTATCGTGATTATTAGGAAACCTAGGATAGCGTAGGATATTATTCTACCTTGCCTTGTATTCCAAGATGATCATGTACTCCTATATATATGCCCACGAGGCTCAAGAAATACAACGAACAACGATTCCACCAAACCCTCTCTCCCTTCTCACATGGTATCAGCCTAACGGATCCAACCATAGCCGTCGCCCGCTGCTTCCGCCCTGAGCGCCGCCCCTGGGCGGTCGGCCACCATGACCGCCGCTGGCGGCCGCGTCGCCCGTACCTAGGGTTCGTCCGCCGGTCGTGTTGACCAACTGCCCTAGAGAGTCTTTTTTCCGATCATTTGATCCAGATTTTTCTATCTTGCGGGCCGTCTTAATCGGCATTTTCTTTTTGCTTTTCCTATCTAAACTTGATTGGTTTGTGGCGCCTGTCGCCTCTTGTCGATTTTTGGTCCGTGTCTACTTCGACCTTGAAAATGATTGCTTCGGGCCGATCCGAATTGACTTCTGCGGCCGCTCGCGCCGTCTTGCCGATCGTCCCGCGTCGCATGGACCAAGACCACCTTCACAGCCAAAGGTGTTGGCTCCTGTGCGCTGGCGTCTTCCACGTGGCCGGGTCACCTACGCATGCCGTTCTGTTCGTGGCAAGTCACCGGTTGGTGTTACTGCATACATGCATGCATGTTGTTACAACTTCCAGGACTCCCATGCTTAATGCATGTAGGCGGATCGGCCGGGTTGCGTGCCCCTACTACGACTGGCCGCGTCACGCATGTCACTGGTCTTCTTCGTCTGACTCAGCCTTCTTGATCATGTTGGACGCGTCTTCGATATATTCAGCCATCTGTATGATCCCTGAAGGTTGTCATCGAGTTCAACGCGCCCCTCCACCGATTGAGCAACGGGCTGCCGCTGCGTCACCCCATCGGGCCGTAGCACCGTCGCCCTGTGGTTCTCCCTGTGGCTGCATCGATCCATGCTGCCGCTGCATCTCCCCTTCGTGCCGTAGCGCCGCGGTAAGTGGTCCCCGCCGTCACCCTGAGGCTGTTCCAGTGGTTGCACCAGCCCGCGCGCTCCGTTGTATCGGCCCTTCTTGCCATAGTGTCGTGGCCCACAGTCAACCGCCGCCCCGAGGCCATCCGCTCTAGGCCATCCCTGAGGCTGCACCGACCCTCGCGCTGCCGCTGCATCGCCTCGTCGGGCCGTAGCGAGCGTGCCACGCGGTCCCTGTGTAACACCCCGGATGTAACTTTCCATATTTGTAAGTCCAACTCTTGCCATTTCCGGCTATGTGATATGATTTATCCTTCGTGGTTGGGTTTTTGCCTCCGGTTTGTATTTTGTTCATGTCATGCATTTCATCTCATGTCATCATGTGCATCTCATTTGCATTCGTGTTCGTCTAATGCATCTAGCCATTTTCCCCGTTGTCCGTTTCAGAATTTGACACTCCCACATGCACCCGTTGCACCCCTCTAATCTCGTCTTGTGAGCAGGAGAAAAATGTTCTCGGAATGGGCCTAGATTTGTCGAGTGGCCTTGGAATATCACCAGTAGGCCACCTATCAAATTTCATTCCATTTGGAGGTTGTTTGATGCCCCAATGGTTAACCGGGTAACCGCAAAAGCCCCTTTGTTGTTGCAGCCCAACACCCCTCCAAAACAGCCCATTAACCCATCTAAACCACATCCATGCTCTCCATCGTTGGATCACGATCGTGTGGTCGAAAACCGCACCTCATTTGGACTCTCCTAGCTCCACCTACCTATATATATTGGTCTCCCCCCTTTCAAATTCACAGGTAAACCATAGCCATCGCCTCCACCCCGCCGTCGGACGCATCCGGACTACGCCGGACACGTCCGCGCCACCGCTTCCCACCAGTCACCACGCACCACGTGGCCCCGCGCCCACATCGCCGCGCCGTCTGCCCGCGGTCCCCCGGGGCCCACGCGGGGCCGTCCCGGCCCGCAGCCGCCGCCCAAGCGCACGCGCGTTGCCCGGCTATCCCCGTTGCCTACACTCGATGTCGCCGCCGTCCCGCCGTCCCCGCGCCTCCCGCCAGTCGGCAGCACCACCAGAGCCCGTCGCCTTCACCGGATCTAGGTCGCCGCCCCGCCTCGCCGTCCTCCGCCGCTCATCGCCGGCCGGATTGGGTCGGGCCGGACCAGATCTGCCTCTCCCCACCAACTCCGGCTACCCTCCGGCGATCCCCCGCAGTTCCGTCCACCGCGGCCCCCTTCTTCGGTGAGATCGTCCTCACTTCATTTCACGTGCCGCGAGGTCAAACCCTAGATCTTGCATGGTAATTTTTTCTCCAAGTCCCGAAAACCGAACATTTTGTGCACCCCTTTGACATGCCATGTATTGATGACTGTAACTCCGTTTTGTGCATATGATATATCAAAATGTTCGACTCGTGATCCTCTCCTAGTTAGTGTCATTTTCATGCATGTTACTATCGATATTGATGCCCTAATCCTCGCTGCAAATGTGCTCTATGATGTTGTTTGCTGGAATTTAACAGAACTTGATGATTTGTCATTTTGGTTGCATTTTGCACGTGCATCCTATGAGCATGAGATCTATATGTTTGTGGGGCATCTCGATGTCATAGTTACATTGGTGCAAGTCTTGTATTTTTATGAGCTATCTGGTGACTAGTACAAGCATGCAAAGTAGGCTATGTGATGTTGCTGATTTCAGACACTTAGTAATTTTGCAATCATTTTCCTGTTACATTTTGATGCTATGTAAACATGCTGCTACCATGAGATCCATGCACATTTTGAGATAGTACAGTAAGAATATTTTGAAGATGTGGTATTGCTATATCCATTCATTCCTCTGGATGTAATTATGGACTAATCTAGTTTGTCATTATCATGTTGTACTTTTGCTAAATATTGTTCCTAGCAGATTGTTAACATGATGTTCAGTTTTGCCATGGGTGTTGCAAGTGATACATGCACCCTATGAACTTCTCTTGCCATTCTTAGCTTCTTTAACATGTATACTTCATGTTGGTTACCTTGTTATGCCATGAAATGCTTTGTGATGAGTGGTTTGATCTTGCAAAGTTGCTATCATGAATCTGTTCTTGCCATGCTCTATTTTTCTTCTAAGTCTGAAACTGTTCATATAACTTGCCATGTTTGCATTGGTGCTCCGTGCCTCTTTGGGTAAAGTTTAGTAAGGGAGTTTTATTCTATGCTTCTATTAATAGCATGCCATGCCTTTGTTTGCCATGATATGTTCCTGTAGCATGTTGTTTGCTAGCTCTAAACACTGCTATCTGATGCTGTTTTGACATCTTTAGTATTTTCCCCAAGTCTGTGAATATGTTATCATTAGCATTTTTTCCATGCTATTTTGAACTTGTTCTAGTGAGTTATAGCAGGAGCTCAGTGTTCATGATTTGTAGAGCTTCCCCTTTAATTTAATGCCACGTGCTTTGCTGCTATGTTGGAGTGATGTAGCATAGTTTCCTATAGCATCCTAAGTGTTATGATGCTGTTAATCGCAAATATGCATCATTCTTGTTTTGCTTGTCATTTGCAAACCGTGCATCCGTTTCCGGTGATCCTTATATCGATTTCGACCGAAATCACCCCATCTTTACAGCGGCACAGTTGGTTTTCCAAGTGGATGCCTTGATCATCCTTCCCCTTCGGGAGTACCCATATGCATTGCACGTCATATCTTGCATTCCATGCCATGTCTTGCATCATGTTGCTTGTGCATTGCACCGTGATTGATTGTTGTTCCGTTGCTTGTGTTCTTGCTTTGGGTAGAGCCGGGAGACGAGTTCGTGAACGAGGAACCTGTTGGGTATGCTAACGTGGAGCAAGCTTTTGACAACTTTGAGAACTTTGCAGGCAAGATGACCATTACCCTCGATATCACTTCTATCTTTGCTTGCTAGTTTTTCATTCTGTCACTATGTCGCGCTACCTACCACTTGTTTATCATGCCTCCCATATTGCCATGTCAAGCCTCTAACCCACCTTCCTAGTGAACCGTTGTTTGGCAAAGGTACCGCTTTTGCTCAGCCCCTCTTATAGCATTGCTAGTTGCAGGTGCCTTGCAGGTGGTTCCATGTTGGAACATCGATATGTTAGGATATCACAATATCTCATATTTAATTAATGCCTCTATATGCTTGGAAAAGGGCGGAAGGCTTGGCCTTTTGCTCGGTGTTTTGTTCCACTCTTGCCGCCCTAGTTTCCATCATACCAGTGTTATATTCCTTGATTCTGCATCCCTAATACGGTGAGGGTTTATGGGCCCATCTTGATAGTTCACTTTGAATAAAACTCCTCCAGCAAGGCCCAACCTCCGTTTTACCATTTTCCCTTTTACAACTAAAACTGCATAGGGACTTTCCGGACCCCCGTGGACTTAACTAACCCCGCCCCCCAAGGGACAATGCTCGTCATGAGGGTTGGTCCAAACCAATAAACCGCTGATGGCCGCCAGGGGCAACTCTGGATTGGCCTACCGGAACTTTGGACAATCCAATCCTGGCCTAAGACGAGATATGCGTGGCTACTATCAAGGTGTCGGCATGTCGGGAGGTCTTGCTGGACTAGTTTTACCATTGTCGAAATATCTTGTGCACCGGGATTCCGAGTCTGATCGGAGAGTCCCGCGATGAAGGTTAGTCTCCGTGGATCATGAGCTTGTCATGGGCTAAGTTGGGACACCCCTGCAGGGTTTAAACTTTCGAGAGCCGTGCTCGCAGTAATGTGGTAGATGGGAATTTGTTAATATCCGGTTGTAGAGAACTTGACACTTGACTTAACTAAAAGACACCAACTGCGTGTGTAGCCATGATGGTCTCTTTTCGGCGGAGTCCGGGAAGTGAACACGGTTTGGGTTATGTTTGAATGTAAGTAGTTTAGGATCACTTCTTGATCACTTCTAGCTTTTCGACCATTGTGTAGCTTCTCATCTTACTCTTATTTGAGTATATTAGCCACTATATTTGCTTAGCGCTTGCTGCAACTCCACCTTGTTACCTTATTCTACCCATAAGCTTAAATAGTCTTGATCTCGTGGGTTTTGAGATTGCTGAGTCCTCGTTACTCACAAATACTACAAAAACAGTTACAGGTGCCGATGATACTAGTGCAGGTGATGCTACTGAACTCAAGTGGGAGTTCGATGAGGACCTTGGTCGTTACTATGTGTCGTTTCTTGATGATCAGTAGTGGAGCCCAGTTGGGACGCTCAGGGATCTAGCATTTGGGGTTATCTTCTTTTCTTTTGGATTTCTCCATAGTCAGACTATGTGTGTATTTTGGATGATGTATGAATTATTTAAGTATTGTGTGACATGGGGACTATAAGCCAACTCTCTTTATCCCTTTCTTGTTCATTACATGGGACTGTTTGAAGATGACCATTCTTGCGACAAAACCACAATGCGGTTATGCCTCTAAGTCGTGCCTCGAAACGTGGGAGATATAGCCGCATCGTGGGCGTTACAAATTGGTAATCAGAGCCATCCCTGACTTAGGAGCCCCCTGCTTGAGCGAATCACTGACATTGTTGAGTCTAGAACAAAGTGTTTTGAGTCTTGGGATTATATATATCAGAGAGTAGGATTCTTTTTACTCCTCAGTCCCTTCGTTGCTCTGGTGAGGCCTCCTGACGTAGATGTTTTGACTTTCCTCTCCTCAAATTTCATGAAAAAATAGGATCACACGGGTATCTTGGGATCATTCCGATATTCTTGTGACAAGAACATTGTTCTTCGTGCCTCCTGACATTTAGGGGTTGTGGCAGTGTCCCGGGGAGTTGAGCTCCGAGGTGTTGTCATCACAATTTTATTGTTGCAGTTCTGGAATACCCGAGTTCGCCGACATCAAAAATCTCTTTGATGAAGTTGTTGGTGAGATAACCTCGACGCCACCTAGTATTGGGGCGAGAGTTCGGGAGTATTGCCATAGCTCGTATAACGGATGCTTTTGGAAGGTTGAGTTACACGATTTCTGGAGTTTTCTTGGTTATGTGTTGTCGGATGGATATAGTTGGAGCGTTGGGCTTGTTAGTTGTGTGAATAATATTGTGCCTCCCTGTATCCCCAACACCAGATTGCATAACCAAAAAGTTTTGGGAGTTCATAGGTGGGAATTCAAGTAGCTCTAGTATTTCTTCCTGCAGATATTTGGTATGTGATTGGGTAATCCATACCACTTATTTGTTCTAGTCGTACCTTGTTGTTTCATTCATCAACATTTATCTAAGTGGCTTCTCACATTAATGGACGTGTGATTTTAACTTTGGAATTCATTTGTTCAATCCTTGTTTGAAGGTTTATTGTGAAGACTATATGTTGCAATTTATATGCATTGATTCAGCTTGTCTATCTGTCTATCAAGATTCTAACGGATATCACCCTCTTCAGGATGGCTCCTCCAACGTGCCTGAATCCGGACCACAATGATGGGAGTCAGGCGAACCCTCCACCTCCGCCACCACCTCCGCCTCCAGAGGCATGGCAAGATGTCATGGCAGCCACCAATGCCAACACCCAGATGCTTTTGCAACTCTTGCAAGAGCGCATCCAAGGCCAAGGCAACCAAGGAAATCAAGGTCAAGGGAAATTCAACAATCAGCCATAGTTTGCTACCCTCAACCAGTTCATTGCAAATCAGCCAAAGTCTTTCAGCTTTTGTGCCGAGGCCATGGACGCCGATGATTGGCTCATGGACATCAACAAGCATTTTGAATGTAGCAATGTCAGGCCTGAGGACTTTGCCAAGTTCACTTTGTTTAAGCTCAAGGACCAAGCTGCTAATTGGTATCAACAATACAAAGATTCCAGGGGAGGTCAAGTGATTACCTGAGATGATTTCTACCGGGATTTCAAAGCTCACCACATTCCAACAAGTGTTGTTGAGAGCAAGCGTGAGGAGTTCCGCAATCTCAAGCAAGGAAGCATGCTCGTGTATCAATACAACATCCAGTTTCATAAACCTGCTCGCTTCGCTAAACAAGATGTTCCCGATGAAAAGAGCATGATCTATCAATTCAGGGGTGGCCTCAAAGAGGACCTGAAGTTAGCTCTTGTTTTTGTTGAGCCTGCTAAGTTTGATCATAACATGGCCCTCAAGCAAGAAGGTGCTCAGCTCAAGTGTGAGGCATCAAAGAAGAGAATCAGGGATGCAGTTTAGTCCTCTTCTTCCTCACAAGTGGCAGCTAAGCAACATAAGTTTTGGCTTCCTCCTCCTTCGTTTCGTCAGCCCTACCTGCAGAAGAACAAAGGTGGACATGGATCTTCCCACCCACGCAACCCAGGCTATCAGAACAAGTCTCAGACTCAAGCTCTGAGGTCAAGTGCTCCTACTCCTTATCATCGTCCGCTTTCAGAGGTCAGTTGCCACAGGTGTGGTATGAAAGGGCATTACTCAAACAAGTCCACTCAGAAGCGCCTTCCGCCTCCTCCGCTTGTGAGGTCAGCTAGCAATGCAATTGTGAAGCACAATTCCAAGTTTGCAAAGGTGAACATGTTGAATGCAGCTCAGGCAGAGGATTCTTTAGATGTGATCATCAGTAACCTCTTAGTTAAGTCTATCCCTGCTAAAGTGTTGTTTGATTCTGGTGCTTTGCGTTCTTTCATTTCAAGACCTTTTGCATCGAAGCATGAGTTTGTTTTTGAAGATTTGGCTAGGCCATTTGTGTCATTTCTCCGGGTAAAGTCTTGATCTCAAGCAGCTTTATTCCGAATGTCGGTATCAAGATGGGCAATTACAAATTCCTAGCTTGCCTAATTGTTCTGGGCATGGACTGGCTTTCTCAGCACAAGGCTTTCCTTGATTGTGCTACCAGGGAGATTATGTTGACACACACTTCTGAGGATGTAATCATCTATGCCACTCGTGACGAGACCATTCGATTGTTTTCTCTCAATGAGAAGGGCGAGTTAGATGCAATTTCTCAAATTCCAGTCGTTTGTGAGTACCAAGACGTCTTTCCGGAAGAGCTTCCGGGTATGCCTCCTCACCGGCCAGTTGAATTAGTTATCGATCTTGAGCCTGGTACTGAACCCGTTTGCAAGCGTCCATACAAGCTTGGACCAAAGGAGTTGAAGGAATTGAAGAAACAGCTCGATGAACAAGAGCGTCTGGATCTGATCAGACCGAGTTCATCTCCGTGGGGTAGTGGTGTTCTTTTTGTCCAGAAGAAGGATGTCACGGACCGACTTTGCGTCGATTACCGTCCATTGAAAAAGAAGACTATCATGGACAAGTACCCACTTCCCAACATCAATGAGCTATTAGAGCAACTTAAAGGTGCTAAAGTGTTCTTCAAGCTTCACCTCCGTATGGGTAATCATCAGATTCGCATTCGTGAACAACATATTCCCAAGACAGCATTCAGAACAAGCTTTGGTTCCTATGAATATACTGTCATGTCTTTCGGCCTTGTCAATGATCCTCTAACATTCTCTCGCATGATGAACTTCATCTTCAACCCCTACACAAATGAATTCGTCCTGCTATATCTTGATGATATCTTGGTCTTCTCCAATAATAAGAAGGATCATGCCAAGCATTTGCGATTGGTGCTCGACAAGCTCAGAGAGTATCAATTCTATGTGAAGTTTTCCAAATGTGAGTTTTGGCTTGATGAAGTTCTTTATCGTGGCCACATCATCTCTGCCACGGGCATTACTGTTAATCTGGAAAAGGTTTCTGCAATTGTGAACTAGGAGCCTCCTCATAATGTCAAGCAGCTCCGCAGTTTCCTTGGACTTGCAAGCTATTGCCGAAGATTCGTTGAGAATTTCTCAAAGATTGCAAAGCCTCTTTCCAACCTCCTCCAGAAGCATGTCAAGTATGTCTGGACTCCTGAATGCGACGTTGCTTTCAACACTCTCAAAGAGAAGCTAGTCTCAGCTCCTGTCTTAACTCCTCCTTATGAATCCAAGCCATTCGAAGTTTTCTGTGATGCCTCATTGCAAGGTATCGGCGTTGTGTTAATGCAAGATAAGAAAGTTGTGGCTTATACCTCTCGTCAGTTAAAGCCCAACGAAAGGAACTACCCCACTCACGATCTTGAGTTGGTGGCAGTTGTCCATGCACTAATAACATGCATACATCTCTTGTTGGGAAGGCAAGTGGACATTTTCACCGATCACAAGAGCCTCAAGTATATCTTCATTCGACCCAACCTCAACCTCAGGCAAACTCGTTGGATCGAAATGATTCAAGAGTACAATCCAAGTATTGAATATACTCCAGGAAAGGCAAATGTTATTGCAGATGCTTTGAGCAGAAAGGCTTACCGCAACAGCTTAATCCTCAAGCCATTCCAACCGGGTCATTGTGAAGCTTTTCGCAAGCTCAACCTACAAGTTCTTCCTCAAGGTTTTCTTGCCAACCTTCAACTCACTCCAACTTTGGAAGATCAAATTCATGAGGCACAACTTCTTTATACCATGGTGAAGTAGGTGAAACACAGTATTGCCAAGGGCTTATCCAAATACAAGTGCTATCACATTAATGACAAAGAAACTTTATTCTTCGAGGACCGGATTGTGGTTCCTAAAGTTGATCTAAGGACGGTCATAATGAATGAAGCACACAATTCTCTTCTATCCATTCATCTAGGTAGTTCGAAGATGTACCATGACCTCAAGAAGTCGTATTGGTGGACTCAAATGAAGCGAGAGATTGCTCAATTCGTGAAGGAATGTGATGTCCGCCGAAGGGTGAAAGCGGAACACCAACGACCAGCTGGTCTCCTCCAACCTCTTGCTATTCTAGAATGGAAGTTTGATCATATTGAAATGGACTTTGTCACTGGATTTCCTAAGTCCAAGTGTGGCAATGATGCTATCTTTATTGTCATTGACAAGCTTACAAAAGTGGCTCATGTCCTTCCAATCAAAGAATCTATCACAACAGCTCAGTTGGTAGAGCTATTCACCTCTAGATTTGTCTCGTTGCACGTAATTCCGCAATTGATCTCTTCAGACCGTGGAAGAATTTTCACTTCTAAGTTCTGGGACTCCATCCAGAAGGCCATGGGCACCAACATTCGCTTCAGCACAGCTTTCCATCCTCAAACAAGTGGCCAAGTCGAGCGAGTCAATCAAACCCTCAAAGATATGCTCAGGGCTTGTGTCGTCACTTTTAGTATGAAGTGGGAAGAGTGTCTTCCATATGCTGAGTTCTCCTATAACAACAGCTTCGAAGCAAGTTTGGCAAGGCCCCATTCAAAATTATATATGGCAGAAAGTGTCATACTCCTCTTAATTGGTCAGAGACTGGTGAACGCCAACTTCTTGGCAACGAGTTGATCACAGAAGCTGAAGAAATGTGTAAAGTCATCCATGAAAATTTCAAAGCCGCACAATCGTGCCAGAAGAGTTACTATGATAGCAAGCACGGTGACTTGGCTTTCGAGATCAGAGACCATGGCTACCTCCGCGTCTCTCCAATGAAAGGCACTCGACGTTTTGGTATCAAAGGGAAGCTTGCCCCGAGATACGTGGGTCCTTTCAAGATCATTGGCAAAAGAGGCGACCTCGCCTATCAACCCAAGCTTCCGTCCAACTTCGCAAACGTGCACGATGTGTTTCACGTGTCATAGCTTCACAAGTGCTTCAAGACGCCTGAGCGCACTAGCAACTTCGAAGATATTGATCTCCAAGAAGATTTGTCTTATCATGAGCACCCCGTTGGTATTCTTGAAGAAATCGAGTGCAAGACTCACAACAAGTCAATCAAATTAATAAAAGTGAAGTGGTCACACCAATCCGACCGAGAAGCCACATGGGAGCGCAAGGATCACCTCTGTTACAAGTATCCGGAGTTCATTCAGTACTAGATCTTGGGATGAGATCCGCTTGTAGTGGTGGAGTGTTGTAACACCTCGGGTGTAACTTTCCATATTTGTAGCTCCAACTCTTGCCATTTTTGGCTATGTGACATGATTTATCCTTCGTGGTTGGGTTTTTGCCTCCGTTCTGTATTTTGTTCATGTCATGAATTTCATCTCATGTCATCATGTGCATCTCGTTTGCATTCGTATTCGTGTCATGCTTGTTTTTCTTATGCC
The DNA here is from genome assembly GCF_003073215.2 of Triticum urartu. Taxonomy (NCBI): domain Eukaryota; kingdom Viridiplantae; phylum Streptophyta; class Magnoliopsida; order Poales; family Poaceae; genus Triticum; species Triticum urartu. The sequence goes on along the minus strand of NC_053024.1, from coordinate 279,406,332 downwards.
AGCTATGCTTAGAATTGTGTCAGGTCTGATTCATCGGGAATGAATCGGAGTGGTGAACATGTCCTACCAGTAAAGGCTATGTGTGTGAACACGTTTTGGCAAAGGTAGCGATGAGAGGCCATGTAGGAGTACATGGTGGGTTGTCTCATTGGAACCGTCCTTAAGCACTGAGTTCTGTGTATGTTATCCAAGTCCAGTTACTACCACACATTGGGTTCCGGTTATCCGGCCCCTCTCGGCTTATTAATCCACTTGATCTCTGTCCAGGAGTTGCAACTAGTTTCTAGCGTTTGTAGGTAGTGCTATTTCTCTACCAGGTGGTGTCCGACGGGACGGCTTGGGACAGACTAGGCACCGTGGCACGGTGTACCAAGCGGCACCCGGATGGTGGGCTTGGGAACCCTGCACACATCGTTTGGGGCCGTGAGCGACACCCTGGCCGGATCTCCTTGCGGATGGAACCCGAATAGGCGATAAACCTGGATGAGAGACTTGTGTGGTTAGTCAGGTCGTGGCCGACACCCTCGCCCGGCTTCCGCTTGAAGGTTGCGGAGGTACATGACGTGTACAGGGCTATAAGTGGCGAGAGCGTGTGTGAAGAAGTACACCCCTGCAGGGTCAATATTATCTATTCGAATAGCCGTTTTCCTCGGATATGGAAACTTGGAGGACTTATCTAGTACATAGACAACTTGAAGTGGATACTCTAAAATCCGCAAGATAAGCGTGAGTACTATGGATGGCCTTCTCGTAGGGAGACGGGAACGGATCCATAGTGGAGTATTGATATGGTGAATATGTGGACTCGTGTGCGTCTTCTCACCTCAAGAAGTTTCTGATACTCGTAGTATAGGTTAGCCACTAAGTCAAAGCTGGCTTGCTGCTGTTAAACTCCACCACCCCCTTTGTTGATAATTTTGCATATGTAGATAGTTCTGATGTAAGGCTTGCTGAGTACCTTTGTACTCACGTTTGCTTATTTATGTTTTGCAGTTGGTTACACTAGTGGCTTCGACGAGTAGCCTGTATCCCAGCTACGATCTTGTACCCTTGGGAGGGTCGTGTTTAGTCAGGCTTCTTTGTCTTTTCCTTTTGTAGTTGTCTGTACTCAGACATGTAATGCTTCCGTTGCTTGTATGCTCTGAATGATGGGTCATGAGACCCCTGTTAGTATTGATTGCTATGTGGCTCTTCTGGGCCTTTATCTATATGAGTTTGAGTTATGTTGTGATGCCATGATGTACAACACATACTTGCATGCTATGCGTACGTGTAACGTGTATTGCTATGTGTGGGATCCAACAACCTAGTTGTTTACCTCTGATAGCCTCTCTTATGGGGAAATGTAGTCTTGTGCTTCCATGTGCTATAGTAGTCCGCTACAGCCTGGTTCACCGGAGTCCTGCTAGCCCAGCACTACTGCTCCGGAACACTTGACTGGCCGGCATGTGATTCACTTCGTTCCTGTGTCTGTCCCTTCGGGGAAATGTCACGCGGTGACATCCGGAGTCCTGTTAGCCCAGTGCTACAGCCCGGATTCATACGCTGTTGACGGACATGCTCCAGGTTGATTCATGTATGCCTGTTCCTGTAAGTTAGTGCTACTTTGGGTTCACGACTAGTCATGTCGGCCCGGGTACTCTGTCATATGGATGCTAGCGACACTATCATATACGTGAGCCAAAAGGCGCAAACGGTCCCGGGCCAGGCAAGGTGGCACCCGTGGAAATACCGTGCGTGAGGCCGCAAAGTGATATGAAGTGTTACATGCTAGATCGGTGTGACTTTGGATCGGGGTCCCGACATTTTCTTTCACCGCGGGGGCGCGCTGGCGCACCCGCGGGCTGTAGTCCCTGAGATTCGGGCCGACTGCAGAGCAGTCGGGCCGAATCTCCCGGGCAACTATATCTCTCCTTGTTGATTGTTGATGTCTTTTTCTTCTTCTACTTTTGCAGAGGCCAACGCCGCCCTGCAGCGGCAGCTGGGCGAAGCCAACATCACGCTGCGTGCCAAGGAGGCGGACTGCAGCAAGCTAGCCGAAGAGCGCGACCAGCTAGTCGCGCAACTGGCGGAGTAGGCGGAGCTTCTCAAGAAGACCCAGAAGGAGGCGGAGGACAAAGAGGCCGGTCTCCTTGCTGAGTTCGAGACCGAACGCTTCGCCTGGACCGACAAAATGGCTTTACTGACCGCCGGCTTCGGCAAAATTGAGGACATGGTCGCCGGTGAGCTTCCCTCTTTTTTCTTCTTCGAGCTACTGGCTGCTGACCAAGCCGGTCTCTTGTCTCTAACTTTGGCTCTTTTGCTTTCTGTTTGAGCAGACTTCTTCCCTGGTCATTCTGATGTCGCCAACCAGGCCATCGAGGCTGATCGCGAAGAGCGGAGGGCGGAAGGTGCGCAAATTGCTCCCAACACCCCCTAGACCCTTAGCGAGCAGCTCCTCAGCATCCAGGCCCGTCTTCGACCAGCTCATCGGATGCTGCGCCGTCTTCAGTGTGTCGGCGCCCAGGCGATCGCCGCCCTATGGTCGGGTATGCTGGCTCCACGCACACCCAGCCGGACCGCCGACTGGCTAGAGGTGGCGGCCAGCCGCCTTGGGGCCTGGAAGGGTTCCTCGGCCCGGGCTGGGGCACGTCGGGCCTTGGAATTTGTCAAGGCGTGGTACCCTGGGCTAGATCTAGCCCAGTTGGCCACGCTATGACTGGAAGCCCGAGAGGAGCTGGCGTCGGTGGAGCGTGAACTTGTCCAGCGAGCCACGGCAATCGCTGAGTACACCGACACCAGCGTCTTCATTCCTTAGCTGGCTGAGAAAGGCATGGAGGCACCGCAGGAGTGGTTCGGGCTGAACCTAGAGGATGGCGACGACTCGGCCGAAGTGATCGACTCCAGCGACGAGGGAGAAAGTGGGGTGGAGGAGGAAATTGAAGAGGAGGCGCTAGAGGTCGGAGCGGACAGCCAGCCTCAGGTCGACCGCGCATCCAGCAACGAACCACGCCTGAGCGAGCCAGCTGCTGCAGAAGGCAACCAAGCAGAGACCGACCAGCCGGCCACTCCACCTACCGGCACCGTCGACTCCACCGTTCCGCCAAACCCGTCTGCCGCTCCCTAGGCTGCCAAATTATCTTTGTTTTTACTTGCCTATTAGTCTCAGCAAACTTTGTTAATTTCGCACAATTCGACCCGCAGGGTGTATTTCAAACTCCTGTTGAATGTTGGCCAACGGACCTTTGGTATGTAATTATGCTTGCCGGGGTCTGTCTTTCCTTGCTTTTTGCTCTTTGACTTTTTTCCTTTGCCGCCCTCTCTAGGCTGCCGTTTGGCCAGCCAAACAGCCGCTCTCCAGACTGTGGCTGGGTTCAGTACTCGGCTGCTTTGGGAGGGTAAGTACTTAGCCGATTAGAGTTTTTTTAGCAAATTAAGCAAAAGCCGGCCGGCCGGCTGCTCAGCAGCCGGTCGGCGATGCAAGAAGCCAGCCTAAACTATGTGCGTGCTTTGGGTCCTTAGCCATTTTTCATGCAGACACCCTTTCTACCTTGACTCCTACCCGCCGGACAGTCGCTCTGCGAGCTGCGGCTTTCGGTAGGAGAAGGCTTAAGTGCCAACACATTACTTGTATGGCTATAGGAAGCATTACATAGCACCAGGCGACGAGTCCCCGGGTCGACTAGTCGAACCCGGTGCCAGGCAGACTAATGAAATAACATGATGACAGACATAGTACTTATCATATAGATAAAAGAGGGCAGTCCCCGAGCTCTTCTCGGGGGACCTGGAGTCTTTGTACTTAATACAAAAGTTGACATGGTACATACTGCATTAACTATAAAACCTTCAAAGGAGATTCACATTCCAGGTCGCTTCGTCTCCTTGCCGGAGTCGTCTCTTTTTCGTACTCGAGGCTTCTGAGCATCGATCAGGTAGCAGGAGTCATTGCCCAACACCTTGCTGATGATGAAGGGACCTTCCGAAGGTGCCGAGAGTTTGTGCTGGCCGGCTGTTCGCTGGATCAGCCGGAGCACAAGGTCTCCTTATTGGAAGGATCTTGGCCTGACCTTCCGGCTGTAGTATCGGCGCAGACTCTACTGGTAGATGGTGGACCGGCTGAGTGCCAATAGCCGGCCCTCTTTTAGCAGATCGACACCGTCTTCTCGTGCTTCTTTTGCCTCCTCCTCGGTGTACATGGCGACTCGAGGGGAGTCGAATTCTATATCCGTTGGGATGACAGCTTTAGTGCCGTAGACGAGGAAGAAAGGCGTGAAGCCGATTGACTTGTTCGGAGTTGTCTGCAAGCTCCAGAGGACGACCGGCAGCTCGTCAAGCCAGCATCCGGTCGACCGCTCCAGAGGCTCGACCAGTCAGGGCTTGATGCCGGACAAAATGAGGCCGTTTGTTCGCTCCACCTGGCTGTTTAACTGCGGATGGGCAACAGACGCTAGGTCCAGTCGGATGCCCTACGTCGCGCAGAAACGGGCCAAGGCGCCTTTGGCAAAGTTTGTGTCGTTGTCGGTGATGATGCTGTGTGGTATGCCATACCGGATGGTGATGTCGGAGATGAAAGTCATAGCAGTCGGACCATTCAACTTCTTAATTGGCTTTGCTTCTATCCACTTGGTGAACTTGTCCACTGCGATAAGTAGATGAGTCATGCCGCTGCGCACCGTCTTGACTGGTCCCACCATGTCCAGGCCCCAGACGGCAAAGGGCCAGGCAACGGGAATGGTCTTGAGTGCAGAAGCCTCCTGATGCGGCTTGGAGCAGAACTTCTGGCACCCTTTGCATTTCTGGACCAGTTCTTTGGCGTCTTCTAGAGCGGTCGGCCACAAGAAAACCATGGCGGAAAGCTTTGGCCACAAGCGCTCTTGAAGCCGCGTGGTGACCACACTCGCATTGATGGATATCTTTGAGGACTGCTTGGCCTTGCTCTGGCTCCACGCAGCGCTGACAAACACCAGTGACACTGTGCCTCACAAGTTCTCTATTGACGATGGTGTAAGCTGCTACCCGACGTTGCACTTGTAGGGCCGAGATTTCGTCAGTCGGTAGCTCCTTGTTGACCAGAAAGTTAAGGATGGGCTGAGCCCAGGAAGGTGCTGCAATTTCTTCGACTACTAGGATTGCTACTTGCGCAAGGGCGGTTGGGCCAGGAGGCGGCGGGTTGGAGTCAGCTGTCGCTTATTGTGTCGATGAAGTCCCCGGGCCGACTGCTACAGTCCCTAGGCCGGGTGCGGCTTCTGTAGTCCCCGGGTTGCTTGCCGAATTCCTTGTGCTGGCCGCTGGGGTCCTCAAGTCGGATCCGGCTGCTTCAGGTGGAGCTGGCGCAAAGATGGAATCCGACTCTGGTGATGGCTTGACAGACGGCTTGAGGAGGCGTTGCAGGGCGACGCCGGCTGGTATCGCCTGCCTCATTATCATTTCTTGGCACGTGGAGGAACTCGCACCCCTCAAAGTATCCACTGAGTTGCTGCACAAGAAATGGTAGCTCACCATGTTTGTGTCCTTGGCGTCCCAGTCGCTCGACGCCTGCTGGACCACCAAGTCGGAATCACCATAGCACAGGATCCGGCGAATGCCGAGTTCCTTGGCAAGCCGGAGCTCGTGAATGAGTGCTTTGTACTCGGCAACGTTGTTGGAGGCGGCAAAGTGGATTTGCAGCACATATCTAAGCTTATCTCCTTTGGGAGAGGTGAGGACGATGCCGGCTCCCAAACCGGTGCGCATCTTGGAGCCATCAAAGTGCATCCGCCAATGGGTGGAGTCTGGTGCCGGCGGCAGATACTGGGTCTCGACCTAGTCGACGAGGAAGTCGACCAGTGCTTGTGACTTGACAGTGGTGCGAGGCTGGTAGTAGATGGTGTAGGGGGCCAAATCTATGGCCCATTTGGCCACTTGTCCCGAGGCATCTCGGCTTCCAATTATCTCGGCAAGAGGAGCAGTGCAGGCAACAGTGATTGGGTGCTCCTGGAAGTATGGCTTCAGCTTCTAGGCGGCGAAGTGTACGCCGTAGCATATCTTCTGGTAGTGTGGGTAGTTCTTCTTGGAGGTGGACACTTCACTCAGGCAATACACCAGCCTCTGGACCGGTAGTGCTTTGCCTTCTTCCTTGCGTTACACAACTATGACTGTGCTGACCACCCGACTTGTGGCGGCGATGTAGAGGAGCATGGGCTCTTTAGGAGTCAGAGTCGCCAGGACAGGCGGAGTGGTCAACATCTTCTTCAGCTAGAGAAAAGCTTCATCCGCCTTGTCGTTCCACTCGAAAAAAGTGGTCTTATTCATGAGCTGGTATAGGGAAAGAGCCTTCTCGCCCAGCCGACTGATGAAACGGCTGATGGCCTTGAACTTCACAGGGTTGCATTCTATGCCGTGCTCTGAGACCAGGAAGCCAAGAAGCTGGCCGGCTGGTACCCCGAAGAAGCATTTCTCCGGGTTGAGCTTGATCTGAAATCGGCGCAAGTTTTGAAAGATTTCCTTGATGTCTTCTAGCAACGTTCCACGTTTCTCCGTCTTCACCACAACATCGTCCACATAGACATGGGCGTTTTTGCCGAGTTGCTTGAGGAGACACTTTTGCATGCAACGCTGAAACATGGCGCCGACATTCCTCAAGCCGAACGTCATGGTGAGGTAACAGAAGGCTCCGAATGGTGTGATGAAGGTAGTCTTCAGCCTGTCGGCCGGGTTTAGCTTGATCTGGTGATACCCTGAGTATGCATCCAAAAAGCTCAACAACTCGCATCCGACTGTGGAGTCAATCACTTGGTCGATTCTTGGCAAAGAAAATGCATCTTTGGGGCAAGCTTTGTTGAGGCTGTATAATAAATACACATGTGCCACTTCCTGTTCTTCTTCAGCACTAGGACTGGGTTGGCTAACCATTCTAGAAAGAACACTTCCATGATGAAGTCTGTTGCTAGAAGTCGGGCTATCTCTTCTCCAACAACTCTTCTATTCTCTTTGGACATGCGCTGCAAGGGCTGCCTGACTGGCTTGGCATCAGACCGGACATGTAGCTTGTGCTCGGCGAATTCCATCGGAACACCCGGCATGCCCTTGGGAAACCATGCAAATATGTCCCAATTCTCACAGAGGAAATCGACGAGCTCGCCTTCCTATCTTCTGTCAAGTTTTGCACCAATGACTGCGTGCCTCTCTGGGTGCTCTGGGTCCAAGGGTATCTTCTTCGTCTCCTTCGCCGGCTTGAACGAGCCCTTAGCTTCCGACTCCTTGGGGTTGGGTGACATTTCTGGCTGCTTGCCAGCCATCGCCAAAACCCGGTTAAGGTGCCGCCTCTCAGCCACGATCACGGGGGACTCGGCTAAACGACTTCTCTCTGCTGCATAGGCGGACGACTTCTTGTAGTCTCCTGCTATGGTCAGGATTCCCTTGGAGCTCAACATCTTCATCTTCAGGTAAGCACAGTGGGGGACCGCCATGAACTTGGCCAGGGCAAGCCGGCCAAGCAATGCATGATAGGGGCTCCCAAGGTCCACCACCTCAAACCAGACTAGCTCTCTGCGGAAATGATTTTTGTCCCCGGAGAGGACATCTATCTGAGTCTTGCCGATTGGTGAGCAGGAAAGGCATGGAACTATGCCATGGAAAACAGTCCGGCTGGGCTGAAGATGTCTCTGCTTGATTCCCAACTTCTCCATGGTATCTTTGTACATGATGTTGATGCTGCTACCGCCATCTATCAAAACTTGGGAGAAGCGAGAAGCTCGCCTCTCCGTGGCAAAGGTGGCATCCAACACCAGGGCATAAGAGCCGGGATTGGGCATCACCTCCGGGTAGTCGGCTCTGCTCCAGCTGATGGGCTTCTCAGACCAATGCATGAACTCGGGGGTCTCTGATGCTACTGCATTTACTTCTTGTTGTCGCTGCCGCCTGTGGTGCCTATCGTCGGCCACGCTGGTGAACACGACAAAGGCACCATGCTCTTCAGGGTATTCATCTTGTATGGCACCGACTGGCCGAACCGCAGCCTGCTGCGGAGGAGGAGGCGACGGGCCGGTAGGCGGAGGAGGCAGGAGCCCATCAGCCTTGGCGATCCGGGTGAGACAGTGGCACTTCCGAGTGGTGTGGTTGGACGGTTTTCCTCCGCTGTGGAATTTGCAGGGCGCATTGAGCGTCTACTCGTATGAGAAGGCGGGCAACTAGTTTGTCTTGCCACCCTTCGGACGCTTTGGTGGAGGCTGCCCTTTTGGCTGCCGATCTTCGACTGTTGCACCTGCCGACTGGTGGAAGCCGGCAGCGTGGCCTTGCGCTTGTTGTCATTCGGTTGCTGGCACCATTTGGTGTCGCCAGCCGGAGTCCGAGGAGCTTGGGGAGCCACTTTGCGAGATGTGTCAACTTTAATCTTTGCCTTCATGGAGGAGTCGGCCGTTGCGTACTTGTCTGGTATGATTAGCAGTTCATCGAGGGATGTCGGCTCGTCGCAGAGCTGCTGGTACTTGAGGAGGGTGCCTTCTCGGCACCCGGCTCTGAAGTACTCAATGGCCTGGACCTCATGCACGCCCTTGCAGGAGTTGCACAGCTTGGCCCAGTGAGTGAGGTAGTCACGAGTCGACTTGTTGGGGCCTTGGATGCATAAGGAGAGCTGGCGAGGCTTGGGCGGACGCTTGTACGTGCTGGTGAAGTTGCGGACGAAGGCTTTAGTGAAATCAACCCAGCTGTTGATGCTGCAGGGCTTCAAGTTGTTCAGCCACGTCCGGGCTGTGCCCTGGAGCATGAGCGGGACATACTTTATGGCAACGCGCTTGTTGCCGTTGGCGATGCTGAAGGCTGTGGAGTAGTCAACCCGCAAGTCTTCCGGCTTCACGGAGGCGGTGTACTTGGGCGTATCTCTCGGGATCGTGAACCCTTTGGGAAAGGGATCATCTCGGATGCAGGGACCGAAGCAAGGCGGACCCAGCTCATCTTCTTCTTCTAGCGCCAGGGATCGATTGTGGCGATCGATCCGATGGCGGGCATCATTTTCTCCGATTCCCTCTCGGCGGCCAAGGCGCTCGCCTAGTGACAGGTGATCAATAGGCGGTGGGGAAACGTGGCTCTCCCTGCGAGGAGGGGGAGGCGGACAGTCGTTTCGCCGCCGCACTGCTCTTGGGTGGCCATCATGGTCGCGCTCGATGGTGATGTGAGTACGGCTGTGGCTGGCTCCTTGTCTCTTCTATCGCGGACGCCACCAGTCGGCATCTGGGATGTTGCGCCTTGGTCTCGGCAAGGAGGCGGGTCATCGTTTCGCCGGTTGGGCGCTTCAGTGCGGCACCCGGCCACTTGCTGCTCAGCAGCCGCGTCGAGGAGCTGCTGGACTCGCTCTGTCATGTGGCAACGCTCGTCGCCCTCGAGCTTGTCTAGCTCATCTGCTGCCGCCTGGGCGGCTCGTATGTTCTCTGCAGGCATGGCGTAGGCGGGACGATCTGTCCTGAACATGTTGGCGACGGTCGCACCATGCTGCCGGGCCAGGCCAATGCGGCTAGGACCACCAGGAGCCGGCGTGCCGCCGACGGCACGGTCCATCTCCCGCTGGTAGGCCTCCGAAAGGCGTCTCATGCTGGCCAGCCGGTTGGCGCTTTCGACGAGCAGGACATGGCGTGCCTCCAGCGTCTCAGCGTCGGCGTCTTCCGAGATGGACGTAGTCAAGTCTTGCATCGCCGCCTGCAATGGATCCTGGCCACCTCTGCCAGAGTGCTAGCCATGGCCAATGATGAGCGCTTCCGTGACGGTGCTGCTGCCGCTGTCCGCACGAGGAAGCGGCTCATAGTAGACCACCACGTTTGTGGGGAACGCGTCAAGCGACGCCATGTCGGAGTCGACCAACATCGGGTCGGTGGAGCCAACCGACTCCGAGTCAGCAGTAGGCTTGCTGGTGACGTTGAGCTGATGGAGGAGGCTCATGAGGCGGCTCTCAGGGCCTTCTGTGCCCGCATCGGACGCGTGCTCATCGGAGAGGCGGACCTCGCCAACAAGGTCAGTGAGGTAGCTCGCCGCACCCGCGACCTCTACGCCGTGCAGCGCGTCGGCATAGACGCCGTCTGGCGTGTCGGGCTAGCTGCGCTCGCCAGGAAGGAACAGGGTTCCCGTCCAGAACAGGTCTCTGGGATATGGTGCACCTCTGTCAGGACCCCGATTCCAAGTCACATCGATCTAGCCGGTAACACCTCATATCACTTTCCGGCCACACGCACGGTATCCCACGGGTGTTGCCTTACCATGGCCCGGAACTGTTTGCGCCTTTTGGCTCACGTATATGATAGTGTCGCTAGCATCCATATGACAGAGAACCCGGGCCGACATGGCTAGTCGTGAACCCAAAGCGGCACAGACCTATGGAGACAGGCATACATGAATCACATCGATCATGTCGGTCATCAACGAGTGTTTCCGGGTTGTAGCACTGGGCTAACAGGACTCCGGGGAACCCGGGCTGTAGCAGGCTAGGCAGGACTCCGGAAGTCACCGCGTGACATTTAACTGAAGGGACAGACATAGGAACAAAGTGAAACACATGCCGGCCAGTCAAGTGTCCTGAACAATAGTGCTGGGCTAGCAGTACTCCGGTGAACCGGGCTGTAGGGACTACTATGGCTCGAGGAACACTAGACTACATTTCCCCATAAGTAAGGTTGCCAAGGATAAACAACTAGATTGTCGGATCCCACTCATACCAAGCATTTCAATCATACACACAATATGCCCGATATGAGTACATGCAACATGACATCACAACAAAACTCTACAACTCAAGTGCTTTATTTAAAGGCTCCAGAGAGCCATACATAACATGTTCATACAGATAGGGGTCACATGACCCGACACTCAAGTCATACAATCATACCAGCACATGCGGAAGCAACTAGTCTGAGTACAGACTCTAGAAAGAAAGAAGGCTTCTTGATGCCTGTCTATCTACATAGGGCCCTCCATGGCCAGGATCGCCACCTGGGTGGCTAGTCACTCGTCGACGTCAAGGTCTACATAAAACCCATCGGAGGGGGCAGTGTTGTCGTCTGAAAACAATAAATAAGCAAACATGAGTACAAGGTACTCAGCAAGTCTTACATCAGAACCTACTATACATGCTCATTCTCAAGAAGGTGGTGGGGTTATTGCAGCAAGCCAGCTTTGACACTTGGCTAAATTATCCTACGGAACTTCACTAGTAAAATAGTTTTCGCACACGAGTCCACTACTCACTAACACAATACTCCACCGTGGATCCTCCCTCGTCATCCTACGAGAGGGCCATCCTCGGTACTCACACTTATCTTGAGTCTTTTAGTAGTGTCCATTAATTTGTCTATGAACTGTATAGGCAACCAAGTAGTCCTTTACCGCGGACGCGGCTATTCGAATAGTTTTATACCCTGCAGGGGTGTACTTCATCACACATGTTTCCACCACTTAGCGTCTACACACGACATGTGCTCGGCAGACTTCAAGCGAAAACCGACGTGGGTGTAGACCACGACCTGACTAACCTCACAAGTCTCTAGTCCAGGTTTATCGCCTATTCAGGTTCCATCCGCAAGGAAATCCGGCCGGGGTGTCCTCAACGGCCCCAAATGATGTGTATAGGGTCCCGAGACGCCAAACGGGCGCCCGGCATACCCGGCCATGGTGTATCTACCGCATCCTAGCCCACCCCTAGGGTCAGCGCTACGCACGGCCGCCAACACATGTCCTACAAACACCAGAAACTAGTTGCAACTCCTGGACAGAGGCGAGAGGGGTCAGTAAGTCGAGCGGGGTCATATTATTGGGCCCAATGTGTGTTAGTAGCTGAAACTTAAATCATGCATACAGATCTCAGTTCTTAGGGACGGCCTCAATGAAACAACCCACCATGTACTCCTACATGGCCTCTCATCGATACCTTTACCAAAACATGTTCAACACATCCCTCATATTACCGTCATAAGCATTTCACTCTAGCCCATCACCCAGATGAACCAGACCTGACACAACTCTAAGAATAGCAGGCATAGCAAGGTAGGAATCACATACATGGCTCAATCAACTCCTACACATGCTAGTGGGTTTCATCTAGTTACTGTGGCAATGACAGGTCATGCAGAGGATAAGGGTTCAACTACGGTAGCACACAGCGGTTTGAATCGCGTTGTCTTAATGCAGTAAACAAGAGCAGAAGCGAGAACATGGGTTTGTATCGGAATGATCAATGGTTGCTTGCCGGATGGAGTGGTAGCGGGATACTGCCCTTCAGTTGGATACTCGTGAATATCCTCGGAGGCAAAACCTACCACGGAGAACACATCGGAACACAATCAACACATGACGATATGCAACAATATGATGCATGCTATGACATGGCAATATGAATGTGTCTTGGCCTAATGCAAGCTACAATAGAAAGGAATGAACTCATTTGAATCAAAGATTCAAATATTAGCTCATTAAACATGGCCTTAATAGTGCATTTCCTTATTATGCTTAAACAGCAAGGTAAACTTGTTTTGTCATGCATGAAACCATTATAGACGGATAAATTGAATTTTTCTGATAATTATTCATATATAAATTATTTCATTTGGACTTACGGTTGAATTTCTATGAATTTTGGAAGTTTGAACTATTTTCTGGAATTTCCTGTATGAAAATTAATCCAGAAAATGAATAATTGCGTCAGCACTGCATCACTGTGACGTCAGCGAGTCAAAGGCGCCAGCCCAGGTCAAACCTGACTGGTGGGGCCCACTGGTCAGTGACTCTGTGCACTAACTACGTTTAGTTAGCCTAATTAATTGGGCAGGGCCCACTACTCAGTGACTATACTAATTAAACTAACCTAGTTAGTTAGCACTGACAGAGTAATTAGTCGGGCGGGGCCCGCATGTCAGTGAGAGAGAGGGGGAGGTCAACCCGTGTCAGCAGAGTCAACCTCGCCGGTCAGGGGGTCAAAGCCTGCCGGCGTTTAGCCGCTGGCGAGGCCAGACGCGGAGGCGCGCTGCGGGAATCGCCCACAGGGCACCATTTGATGCGCGGAGAGCAGCTACGGGTAGCCGGGAACGAGCCGCAGCGTTTGGTGGTGGTGGTTGGGCTCGGGGCTTTGCCCAAGCTAGCTTGATAACTGTTGTTATAAGCAAACTCCGCGAATGGAAGGCATTTCTCCCAGCTCATTCCGAACGAGATAACAGAAGCTCGGAGCATATCTTCTAGAATTTGATTGACTCGCTCTACTAGACCACTTGATTGAGGATGGAAGGCGGTGCTAAAAGAGAGACGAGTTCCCATAGCATTTTGGAAACTTTCCCAAAATCAAGAGGTGAAGAGACTCCCACGGTCTGAGTTAATTTCCAATGGAACACCATGAAGAGATACTATTCGGGAGATGTATAAGTCAGCTAGCTGGCTAGCGGTGATACTCTCACGAACAGGTAGGAAATGGGCTACTTTGGAAAGTCGGTCGATCACGAGGAAGATGGCATTATTCCCTCTCTTTGTCCTGGGAAACACAGTGATGAAATCCATACTGATTTTATCCCATTTCCATTCAGGAATAGCCAAAGGTTGAAAGGTGCCAGCAGGCCATTGGTGCTCTGCTTTAACACGACGACAGATGTCGCAGCTAGCAATGTATTGAGCGATTTCTCTCTTCATCCTAGTCCACCAAAACCTCTGGCATAGGTCTTGATACATTTTAGTACTACCGGGATGAATGGTGAGAGGGGATTCATGAGGTTCCTTAAGGATCAACTGGCGTAGATGTTGTTTCTTGGGAACCACCAAACGGTTCTCAAAGAAGATAGCACCCCGCTTATCCATGGAAAAACATTTAGCAACTCCGCTAGCAATGTTTTCCTTAATCCGGGATATGCCCTTATCACGCTTGTGGGCAGCTATGATTTGATCCATAAAGGTAGGTTTCGCCACCAGGGTGGATAGGAATCCCCGAGGAACAATGTGAACATTAAGCTTACGAAAGTCCTCATGGAGAAGTGGTTGACTTTGTTGTAACATCAGGTTGTTAAAATAGGACTTACGACTTAGTGCATCAGCCATGACATTGGCTTTGCCCGGGGTGTAAGTTATTCCTAAGTCGTAATCCGAGATCAACTCGACCCAACGTCTTTGCCTGAGATTCAAATCTGTTTGGGTGAAGATATATTTCAAACTTTGGTGATCGGTGAAGATCTCGCAACGATTACCGAGAAGGTAATGTCGCCAGGTTTTAACTGCATGGACTACAGCTGCAAGCTCTAGATCATGTGTGGGATAATTTTCCTCATGTGGGTGTAATTGCCGTGAAGCATAGGCAATTACCTAACGATCTTGCATGAGTATGCAACCTAGTCCTTGTCGCGAGGCGTCGCTATAGATAATAAAGTCCTTGGAGAAGTCTGGTGGTACTAGTACGGGGGCAGATGTCAGGCGTCTTTTCAGTTCCTGAAAACTGATCTCGCACTGTGGAGTCCACTCAAACTTTTTATCTTTCTTGAGGAGTTCAGTTAGAGGTTTAGCAACCTTGGAGAAATTTTCGACGAAGCGGCGGCAATAGCTCGGTAGGCCAAGGAAACTCCGAACTTGCTTGACCGTTTCAGGTGGAGTCCAATCAAGGACGGCTTGAGCTCGCTCGGGATTGACAGCAATACCCTTACCAGAGATTACATGGCCTAGATAGGTCACTTCTGGCAACCAAAATTCACACTTCGAGAATTTGGCATAAAGGCGATGCTCTCGAAGTTCATCAATACCAGCCTTAGATGTTCGGCATGTTCTTCATTCTTGGAGTAGATGAGTATGTCATCAAGGTATACTACGACGAATTTATCCAAGTACTCCATGAAGACCGAGTTCATTAACCGAGAGAAGGTAGCCGGGGCATTGGTTAAACTGAAGGACATGACGGTGTACTCGTATTGGCCATAACGAGTAACAAAGGCCGTTTTGGGAATGTCCCCATTTCTGATTTTGATTTGATGGTAACCCAACCTCAAATCCATCTTGGAGAAGACTGAGGATCCAGCGAGCTGATCATACAGATCGTTGATCCTGGGAAGCGGGTATTTATTCTTGATGGTGACCAAGTTGACAGGTCGATAATCCACAACCATTCGATCCGTTCCATCCTTCTTCTTAACGAAGAGGACAGGGCAAGCCCAAGGAGAGGAACTAGGACGGATGAAACCCTTTTTCAAGGACTCATCGAGTTGGTTCTTAAGCTCGACTAGTTCTAGGGGTGCCATCATGTAGGGTCTTCTAGAAATTGGAACGGTTCCTGGAACATGGTCTATCACAAACTCGACATCCCTGTCAGGTGGAACACCTGGCAGTTCTTCTGGAAGGATATCCGGGAAGTCTCGGACTACCGGAACATCCTCAAGGTCTGGAAGGGGGTTGGCATTTAGGGAGTAAAGTTGGCGCTTGGCCACTCGAGTTAAGACATTAACTGTCTTGCCCGAGGGGTGAGTAAGTTGAACGGTTCTAGTGGCACAATCGATCTTAGCATAATGAGCTGACATCCAGTCCATACCCAAAATGATATTTATGTCGGAGGACTTGAGAGCTATTAAGGATGCAAGGAAGACAAGTCTATCGACAAGAATTTCGTTCCCGTGGCTTACTCTAGAAGTTTGCCATCTAGAGCCAGGGGTTTGAATTTCCATGGTAGAGGGCATGTCACAGAATGTCGTGTTATGCAATCGAGCATAGTTCTCGGATATGAATGAATGAGATGCTCTAGTATCAAAAAGAACAGATGCCGGATGGCAGTTAACAAGGAGCGTAGCAAGGACGACGTTAGGATCCTCATGAGCCTCCTCGGCTGAAACATAATTGACATGGCCACGTGCAGTGGTGGTCGGCTTGGCATAGAAAGTCTTTCCTGCTAGCTTTCCACGGCCAACGGACTTTCCAGTTTGATTGGGGTTGTTGTTCTGGGGACACTCTCGGCTATAGTGACCCGGCTCTCCACCCTTGAAGCATGTCAGGGCATGGAGCAGCATTAGCAGCGGGGCCACCATAGGGCTTGGGCGGTGCAAATTGCTGGTTGGGACGAGGCGCCTCAAAGGATGGCCTCGGGATGAACCTGGGTGGCAGTGCCGTGCTTGGAATCCACACCCAGCGCTTCTGAGCTCCAGAGCCGGATGAAGAGCCAAAATCACGGGAGTGCTTGCGTGAAGCGTCATAATCTGTCTGGCATGTCTCAGCACTGATGGCTTTATTGACCAACTTCTGAAAGGATGTGCACTCGTGCAGACGGAGATCGCGGCGAAGCTCAGGGCGAAGTCCCTTGCGGAACCTTGCCTGCTTCTTAGCGTCAGTAGGTACCTCTTCAGGGGCATAGCGTGCCAGATTCCCAAATTCACGACTATATGCATCCACAGTCAGTCTTCCTTGGGTGAAGTTGCAGAACTCCTCCCTCTTGCGATCCATGAGACCTTCCTGAATGTGATGCTCACGGAAAGCCTCACTGAATTCAGCCCAAGTAGTGATTTGGCCGACCGGGCGCATAGCTTCAAAATTTTCCCACCAGAGGCTAGCAGGGCCTTCGAGGTGATAGGCAGCATAAGTAACCTTGTCGGCTTCGGCTACGTTGGCAGAACGTAGCTTGTGGGTGATGCTGCGAAGCCAGTCATCCGCGTCGAGGGGTTTGACGGAATGGTTGAACTTTGGTGGGTACATCTTGATAAAGTCATTGATTGACACCCAGTCATTTCGTGGGTGGCGTGCAATGTTCTGCTCAATCCGCTCTAGCAGGCGGTTAGTCTCACGCTTGTTTCTTTCCGCCTCCAGCATTACTTCGGCCAGAGAAGGCGGGTGAGGCAGATTTTCACCTCTAACTGCACTGGCTACCCCCTGCTCCGGGGCAGCAGGGTTGCTGCGGGTGTTGACCATCCTAGGAGGAAACAAGACAACGGTTTAGACAAAGATGGCTCAAACTTAGCAAGGGAGTGCCGAATGTAATGGATAACACGGAATGCAGATATGTTCATCCGTATGTCATGGTAATATAAAACTGCCATATATATACCAACGGTCATACACATCATACAAGGTTTAGTACAAGCCCAGGCTACAGTACAACTATGATGAAAGACGTTACATCTCATCGGAGGCATTCCAAGCTCCTATACATTATTTGTCTACACCTCCGGAATCGATTACACGCAAAGTCATATTCCACAAGTCACACAGGACAGTGGAGATTCAACTACTACAATACTAGTGGTACTACTACTAACTCAGACAGCTCCGTAGTAGTCCTCATAGAAGTCACCTCCATAGCCTGGAAGTTCAACGTGATCATCCGGAAACAGATGGTCCTGAGGAGCCTGTGGACCATAGGGGCTAGGATGAGGTCTTGGACCAACAAACGGTGGCCTGCAGGGACCACGGGGTGGGGTGATGCCTCCCACATCACGCCAATCCACCATGTCTGGCAGAGCTGATCTCACAGGATACATATCCCTTGTATCCATACATCCAGCTTGCACCGCAGGTGCAAACCGAGTCAATGTGGCCCAATGATCAGCACGGGTATTGAAAAGCTCCAGCCTCAAGGCCCGATTCTCTCGGTCCTTATCTTCGAGCATCTCGGCAGTGGTACGAGTTAATGAGTCCTCCTGAGTGGAGTCAGCATAGATAGCCTGAAGACACCCTTGCGCTCCCGGAAGTGAAGCTGGCATGTAACGGAAGTCGGTGTTCCGGAGCAGACCAGTCCGGACTCGCAAGATGGTCATCATGGAATAGGCAGCATCCTGCACAGCCATCTCAACAGTAACCCCGAGTCCATAGGAACAGTGAAGGGGCTCGGTAGATCCAGGATAAGAAGGAAATATCCTGACGGTGCAGAGATATTAGCTTTGATTAAAGTCGCGGAACTACTCTTCGAGGTGTATTCAGGATACCAACGGTAGCCCGTCTCGATCATTACCCAGACTAACATAGCAGTATGACCGGGCACGTCGAGGCACCGGGTCAGGCGAACCACTTGGTTATGAACACGGTTGGCCATCTGAAAGCACAACCACAAGGCAAAGACATCCGAATTTCTAGGGAAAATTGGACAGCATAACAACTGTAAATGCTCAGAAAAAGATTTGAGACATCCACAACAGTTCGCAATACCACTCAACAACATCATATCAAGATTCTGATCCAATTAGCAACATACTAAAATAGTAGAAACTGAACTGGGGCTTGTAGCATCAATCCTATAAGCTACTACGGATTAGTAACACGTGAACCTGATAGAACGAGAGAGCCTAGTCCTTAACCCACGTTGAAAGAGAAGAGAATGACTCAGATCAGAGGCATATAGTAAAGGAGTAAAAGAGCCTTACGTTCCCTCCCACAATCAATTCCCCTACATATAACTAAAGCATTTCTAGACACGACATCGACCAGTTTGGCTCAACGAACCAACAGGCAGTCCGGCTCTGATGCCAACGCTGTCAGGACCCCGATTCCAAGTCACATCGATCTAGCCGGTAACACCTCATATCACTTTGCGGCCTCACGCACGGTATCCCACGGGTGTCGCCTTACCATGGCCCAGAACCATTTGCGCCTTTTGGCTCACGTATATGATAGTGTCGCTAGCATCCATATGACAGAGAACCCGGGCCGACATGGCTAATCGTGAACCCAAAGCGGCACAGACCTATGGAGACAGGCATACATGAATCACATCGAGCATGTCGGTCATCAACGAGTGATTCCAGGCTGTAGCACTGGGCTAACAGGACTCCGGGGAACCCGGGCTGTAGCAGGCTAGGCAGGACTCCGGAAGTCACCGCGTGACATTTCCCCGAAGGGACAGACATAGGAACGAAGTAAAACACATGCCGGCCAGTCAAGTATCCTGAACAGTAGTGCTGGGCTAGCAGGACTCCGGTGAACCGGGCTGTAGCGGACTACTATGGCTTGAGGAACACTAGACTACATTTCCCCATAAGTAAGGCTGCCAAGGATAAACAACTAGATTGTCGGATCCCACTCATACCAAGCATTTCAATCATACACACAATATCCCCGATATGAGTACATACAACATGGCATCACAACAAAACTCTACAACTCAAGTACTTTATTTAAAGGCTCTAGAGAGCCATACATAACATGTTCATACAGATAGGGGTCACATGACCCGACACTCAAGTCATACATCATACAAGCACATGCGGAAGCAACTAGTCTGAGTACAGACTCTAGAAAGAAAGAAGGCTTCTCGAAGCCTGGCTATCTACATAGGGCCCTCCATGGCCAGGATCACCACCTGGGTGGCTAGTCACTCGTCGACGTCAAGGTCTACATAAAACCCATCGGAGGGGGCAGTGTTGTCGTCTGAAAACAATAAATAAGCAAACATGAGTACAAGGTACTCAGCAAGTCTTACATCAGAACCTACTATACATGCTCATTCTCAAGAAGGTGGTGGGGTTATTGCAGCAAGCCAGCTTTGACTCTTGGCTAAATTATCCTACGGAACTTCACTAGTAAAAAAGTTTTCGCACACGAGTCCACTACCCGCTAACACAATACTCCACCGTGGATCCTCCCTCATCATCCTACGAGAGGGCCATCCTCGGTACTCACACTTATCTTGAGTCTTTTAGTAGTATCCATTAATTTGTCTATGAACTGTATAGGCAACCAAGTAGTCCTTTGCCACGGACGCGGCTATTCGAATAGTTTTATACCCTGCAGCGGTGTACTTCGTCACACATGTTTCCACCACTTAGCATCTGCACAGACATGTGCTCGGCAGACTTCAAGCGAAAACCGACGTGGGTGTAGACCACGACCTGACTAACCTCACAAGTCTCTAGTCCAGGTTTATCGCCTATTCAGGTTCCATCCGCAAGGAAATCCGGCCGGGGTGTCCTCAACGGCCCCAAACGATGTGTACAGGGTCCCGAGACGCCAAACGGGCGCCCGGCATACCCGGCCACGGTGTATCTACCGCATCATAGCCCACCCCTAGGGTCAGCGCTACGCACGGCCGCCAACACATGTCCTACAAACACCAGAAACTAGTTGCAACTCCTGGACAGAGGCGAGAGGGGTCAGTAAGTCGAGCGGGGTCATATTTCAGGGCCCAATGTGTGGTAGTAGCTGAATCTTAAATCACGCATACAGATCTCAGTTCTTAGGGACGGCCTCAATGAAACAACCCACCATGTACTCCTACATGGCCTCTCATCGATACCTTTACCAAAACATGTTCAACACATCCCTCACATTACCGACATAAGCATTTCACTCTAGCCCATCACCCAGATGAACCAGACCTGACACAACTCTAAGCATAGCAGGCATAGCAAGGTAGAATCACAATACATGGCTCAATCAACTCCTACACATGCTAGTGGGTTTCATCTAGTTACTGTGGCAATGACAGGTCATGCAGAGGATAAGGGTTGAACTACGGTAGCACACATCGGTTTGAATCGCGTTGTCTTAATGCAGTAAACAAGAGCAGAAGCGAGAACATGGGTTTGCATCGGAATGATCAATGCTTCCTTGCCCGATGGAGTGGTAGCGTGATACTGCCCTTCAGTTGGATACTCGTGAATATCCTCGGAGGCAGAACCTACCACGGAGAACACATCATAACACAATCAACACATGACGATATGCAACAATATGATGCATGCTATGACATGGCAATATGAATGTGTCTTGGCCTAATGCAAACTATAACAGAAATGAATGAACTCATTTGAATCAAAGATTCAAATATTAGCTCATTAAACATGGCCTTAATAGTGCATTTCCTTATTCTGCTTAAACAGCAAGGTAAACTTGTTTTGTCATGCATGAAACCATTACAGATGGATAGATTGAATTTTTCTGATAATTGTTCATATATAAATTATTTCATTTGGAGTTACGATTGAATTTCTATGAATTTTTGAAGTTTGAACTATTTTCTGGAATTTCCTGTATAAAAATTAATCCAGAAAATGAATAATTGCGTCAGCACTGCGTCACTTTGACGTCACCGAGTCAAAGGCGCCAGCCCAGGTCAAACCTGACTGGTGGGGCCCACTGGTCAGTGACTCTGTGCACTAACTACGTTTAGTTAGCCTAATTAACTGGGGAGGGCCCACTAGTCAGTGACTATACTAATTAAACTAACCTAGTTAGTTAGCACTAACAGAGTAATTAGTCGGGCGGGGCCCGCATGTCAGTGAGAGAGAGGGGGAGGTCAACCCGTGTCAGCAGAGTCAACCTCGCCGGTCAGCGGGTCAAATCCTGCCGGCGTTTAGTCGCCGACGAGGCCAGACGCGGAGGCGCGCTGCGGGAATCGCCCATAGGGCACCATTTGATGCGCGGAGAGCAGCTACGGGTAGCCGGGAATGAGCCGCAGCATTTGGTGGTGGTGGTTGGGCTCGGGGTGGCCGGAAACGTCACCGCCGACGAGCTTGGCGGTCGCCGGAGTCGGGTGAGGACGAACGCGGGGCTGTTCGGCACGGCGAGGTGCGTGGACTGGGGCGTTGTGCTCCTGGGGATGCGGTGAGGTTAGTAGACTAGATGGCTTGGCCGGTGGTTGACCGGAGACACGCCGGCGACGAGCTCCGCGGCGGTGCGTGCGGGTGAGCTCCGTGTGCTCGCGGTGGTGCACGAGGAGGAGAACGGAGAGGATGGGGAGGTAGCTGGGCTCACAGAGGTCACGCAGAGACGGACGGCGCGGTCGGGGACGAGCTGATGCGGCGGCGACGTCGAAAGGGATCTCCGGCGGTGGCTGACGAAGGCGGGGTCGGTGGAGGTGTTGCAGAGCGTGTGAGCGCTCGGGGCTCGGTCTATTCGAAGTAGTCGACGACGGCAGATCGAGTGGACACGGTGGTGCAGCACGGGGACGGCGGTGGACGCAACTACGGTGGCGGGACGGCGACGGCTGCGTCGGCCATGGTGAAGGGGAGCAAGGGAGTGAGGCAGGGGGCGAATGAACGTGTCCAGGGGGTCGAGGCGGCGACGTGGAGCCTATCCAGGCCAGCAGGGCGGCGAGGGGAGGAAGCAGGGCGGCAGCCAGCTGCGTGGCGCGCACTGGTGCCGCCGTCGAGCACCTGCTTGCCTGCCTGGCCGAGCCAAGCAGCTCGCTGGAGCGGTAGCTGGGCTGGGCCGGCAGGTGGGCCTCGTGGGCGGCGCCAGGTAAGCCTTTCCCTTTCTCTCTTTCCTGTTTTGTTTTCTTTTTCTATTTTTTCAGCTTTAGGGCTTTATTAAAAATACTTAGGCACTTACTAAAATCCTAAAAAATAATTGTGGGCTCTGTTGGGATTATCCCTAATAGCAAACATTTATTTCCAGAATTATTTGAGCATTTAAATTATTTTATAGCATTTAAATGCCCAAATTCAAATACTTATGATTTAATTCCATGACCTTCTGTTGACCTGGAAAATTGTGCACCAATTTTGCTAGAGGTTCTAACCCAAGACAAAGAGGGTGAACTTTTTAGAAGGGCATTTCAGGTTCATTGAACATAATTTTAGTAAACCCTAGTTGTTTCCAGGGGGTGTTGGGGGTTTCTGCTTTCCCCATTTCAAATTTAAGAGAAATTTAAACATGATGCACACTCTAATGCTTGAACTAGCTAGGGTGTGACAACCTCGCCCCACGGTGGGCGCCAAATGTCGGGAGTTGGGTGCGACATATGCTAATGGATGGCTTATCATGGTGGGAGCGAGTAGAACATCGCCGGTGCCTGGAAGCGGGATGAGGCATAGACACGAACACCGATGCACTTTACCCAGGTTCGGGGCTCTCCTAGGAGATAACACCCCTAGTCCTGCTCTGCGGGGCCATCGCATGATCACTAAGGCACTAGTGAGTACAATGGTGCTCCTCGAGTTGTATGCTAGAGGTAGAAGAAGGTAGGGTTTGCTCTCCTCCTCCCCTAGGTGTGAGTCTAATTCTATCTGGTTCCGAACCCTTTGCATGGGTGCCCTGGGGGTTTATATAGACCTACCCCCAGGGGCATAATGGTAATCAGGCCGGGCGTAGGGCCCGATTTTCAGTGTCTCTCCTCACCGGCTTCTCCGCCGACCACCGGGTCCGCCGCCTGGTGGGCCCCGCCGCCTGGTCGGGTACGGAGCCGACAGGCCGCTCCCGCCGCTCGCGGGTTTTGCCGGCTGCTGATTACTGTAGTCGTGTGGCTAATGACGCATGCTTGGTCAGGGGAGCGTGGCTACAGTCCCGCCGACTGGTGGGAGATCACTGTAGCCACTCCCTGTCTTATCTGATTAATGGCGCGTGGACCCCGAGGGAGGAGAGGGCCGCCTGCTGGAGGCCGGCCTCTCCCTGGTCCCACTAGTCAGGCCTTAGCCGCCCTCCGGGCTCTCGCTGCCTGCTAGGACCCACCGCCTGCAGGCCCTACCAACAGGTCATTGTGGGAACAGGACTCCGCCTGCCACAAGTGACGTCAAGGGAGGAGTGGCAACAGTGCCACGCCGGGCGGAGATCCCCGCCCGTACGAAGCACTGTGGCCATGCCTGACCCTGGATATGGGGGGATGGGCTACACTATAGCCTTGCGCCGTCTTATCTCCTTAATGGGGGCGCAGACTTTGAGGGCGCCATGGGTCGACTGCTAGGAGCCGCCCTCTCTGGAGGCCGCCTGCTAGGAGTCGGCCCGTCTTGGAGCCGCCTTCCTAAGCATGGCCGTCTTCTAGCAGTCGGCCATTCAGCCAGCCAGCCACCAGAAGGCGGCGCTTCATCTTGCCGTCTTGAGGGGCGCAGCCGGCCCCGGTGTCTTGAAAGGTTCGGGGACTCGGGTTAGGCTACCCATGGCCCATTACTCCGACATGGTGAGTGGTTTACCTTGCAAAGTTGCAACGTCTGAAACTGTTCATATAACTTGCCATGTTTGGATGACTGCCACATTATTTTCCGTGCCTCTTTGGGTAAAGTTCAGTGGGGGAGTTTTGTTCTATGCTTTTAGTACTAGCATGCCATGCCTTTTTTCCATGATATGTTACAGTAGCATGTTTTCTGCTAGCTCTAAACATTGCTACCTAATGCTGTTTTGACATGTTTATTTTCCCCAAGTTTGTGAATCTATTATCATTTGCATTTTTGCCATGCTATTTTGAGCTTGTTCTAGTGAGTTCTAGCAGGAGCTTAGTGTTCATGATTTGTAGACCTTCACCTGTAATTTAATTCCATGTGCTTTGTTGCTATGTTGGAGTGATGTAGCATAGTTTCTTGGTGCATCCTAAGTGCTATGATGCTGTTAATCGTAGATTTGCATCATTCTTGTTTTGCTTGTCATTTGCAAACCATGCATCTGTTTCCGGTGATCCTTATATTGATTTCGACCGAAATCACCCGATCTTTACTGCGGCATAATTGGTTTGCCAAGTTGATGCCTTGATCATCCTTCCCCTTCCGGAGTACCCATATGCATTGCACATCATATCTTGCATTCCATGCCATGTCTTGCATCATGTTGCTTGTGCATTGCACCGTGATTGATTGTTGTTTCGTTGTTCCGTTGCATGTGTTCTTGCTTTGGGTAGAGCCGGGAGACGAGTTCGTGAATGAGGAACCTGTTGAGTACGCTAACGAGGAGCAAGCTTTCGAAAACTCTGAAAACTTTGCAGGCAAGATGACCATTACCCTCGATATCACTTCTATTTTTGCTTTCTAGTTGTTTGTTCAATCCCTATGTCGCGCTACCTACCACTTGTTTATCATGCCTTCCATATTTCCATGTCAAGCCTCTAACCCACCTTCCTAGCAAACCGTTGTTTCACTAAGTTACCGCTTTTGCTAGTTGCAGGTGCCTTGCTGGTTGTTCCATGTTGGAACATGGATATGTTGGGATATCACAATATCTCTTATTTAATTATTGCATCTATATACTTGGCAATGGGTGGAAGGCTTGGACTTTTGCTCGGTGTTTTGTTCCACTCTTGCCGCCCTAGTTTCCGCCATACCGGTGTTATGTTCCTTGAATTTGCATCCCTAACACGGTGAGGGTTTATGGTCCCCTCTTGATAGTTCGCTTTGAATAAAACTCCTCCAGCAAGGCCCAACCTTTGGTTTTACCATTTTCCCTTTTACAACTAAAACTTCATAGGGACTTTCTAGACCCCGTGGACTTAACTAACCCCCCCGGGCTAGTGCTCGTCATGAGTGTTGGTCCAAGCCTGTCAACCGCTGGTGGCCGCCAGGGGCAACATTGGATTGGCCTACCGGAAGTTTGGACAATCCCATCGTGGCCTGAGACGAGATACGTGCGGCTAGTATCAGGGTGTTGGCACGCCGGGAAGACTTGCTGGATTAGTCTTAGCATTGTCAAAATATCTTGTGCACAGGGATTCCGAGTCTGATCGAAGGGTCCCGCATGGAGGTTTGTCTCAGCGGATCGTGACCTTGTCATGGGCTAAGTTGGGACACCCTTGCAGGGTTTAAACTTTCGAGAGCCGTGCCAGTGGTTATGTGGCGGATGGGAATTTGTTAATATATGGTTGTAGAGATCTTGACACTTGACTTAATTAAAAGACACCAACCGGGTGTGTAGCCATGATGGTCTCTTTTCAGTGGAGTCCGGGAAGTCAACATGGTTTGGGTTATATTTGAACGTAAGTAGTTCAGGATCACTTCTTCATCACTTCTAGCTTTTTGACCATTGTGTAGCTTCTCATCTTACTCTCATTTGCGTATATTAGCCACCACATTTGCTTAGCGCTTGCTGCAACTCCACCTCGTTACCTTATTCTACCCATAAGCTGAAATAGTCTTGATCTCGTGGGTTTTGAGATTGCTGAGTTCTCGTGACACATAGATATTACCAAAATATTTGCACGTGTCGATGATACCAGTGCAGGTGATGCTACCGAACTCAAGTGGGAGTTCGACGCGGACATTGGTCGTTACTATGTGTCGTTTCCTGATGATCAGTAGTGGAGCCCAGTTGGGACGATCAGGGATCTATCATTTGGGGTTATCTTCTTTTCTTTTGGATTTGACCGTAGTCGGACTATGCATGTATTTTGGATGACGTATGAATTATTTAAGTATTGTGTGATGTGGCGATTGTAAGCCAACTCTCTTTATCCCTTTCTTGTTCATTACATGGGATTGTGTGAAGATGACCCTTATTGCGACAAAACCACAATGCGGTTATTGCTCTAAGTCATGCCTCAACACGTGGGAGATATAGCCGCATCGTGGGCGTTACACCCTCCAACCTCCCTGAGGTCTTCCTCGCCATCGCCTCGACCCGCGTGATGCCGCAGCGTCGCCCCTTCGGGCTGTAGCGTCGTGGCGCGCGGTCCACTCCGCCGTCCCCGCGCGTCGACTTCTATGTGGTATGCGTTGCGCCACCTCTCTAGGCACGGCAACGCCACCGTCCGTGTTGGTCTTCATCATGTTGTCGGGTTCTTCCTCGCCTATTTTGAGAACCATCGCCGCGCTTCTGACCTAGCCGCCGCCGCTCTTCTTCCCGATCCACGGCCACTACCTCGACCCCGGTCACCCCGACTTGACATCGACCACAGCGTCCCTCGCATGGCTACCTCAACAACGGACACACCACCCTACGCTCTCGGCTACACCGACATCGGCACAAAGGGCTACTGCCTTGCTTGAGCAAACTCGTCGGTTTCCACTCCAGCAACGACTTGCGCAATGCGTCGACCATTACGACTATGGGGGGCGGGTGTCCGTCGGCTTACCTTCGGATTATTCTCCAGTCTCACCATCTGCGTCACAACCGTTGTGGCTGCGGGGGGATGTTGAGTATCGTGATTAATAGGAAAGATAGGATAGCGTAGGATATTATTCTACCTTGCCTTGTACTCCAAGATGATCATGAACTCCTATATATATGCCCACGAGGCTCAAGCGATACAACGAACAACGATTCCACCAAATCCTCTCTCCCTTCTGACAAAAAGGAAGTGCCTCCTTATTACTCGCAAAATAAAAACGATTCCTCCCCCTGACAGCTCTGACCGAGCAGCTATATCTTCGCACACAAGGAAGTGCATCCTTATCCTCCCTGACCGCTAGGACCCACGTGGTCAAAGTGTACGTAGCATTGTCTATATGGTCGCGAACGTGTACGCAGATACTTGTCGATCAGTCTCTCTACAAGTATGAACCCTGGCCGAGTAAGTAGTGGCACGTGTCGTTGTAGAGCACCCAACATAGCAGTTCATGTAGTCCTGTCTAAGTCATGTACACGTACGTACAGCCACATGGAAAAAATAGGGCCATGTATGTACATACGGGCGGGGTCTCGAGCACGTACTCATGCATATATATGCGGACGGCCAGGGCTTGTGTACATGGAGAGGCAACGGACGACAGCAACAACGTCATGTTCATCGGGCAGCGAACCGGGTGGGTCAGAACGGAGAAACAATGTCCTGTTCATTGGGAGGCAACCGGCTGGGTCGGAATGTGTCGTTTTCATTGGGAGCCAACTGGCTTGGATGGAACAGCCGATCGAAACGAGGCCCGACGTACCGCAAAACAGAGGAAATGGCCTTGTGTTCGACCAGCCACGGTCGAAACGGGATCCTATTCATTGGGAGGGGTCTGGCGTACCGCAAAACGAAGGAAATGGACTTCTCTTGGACCTTCTACGGTTGAAACGGGGTCCTGTTGATCCGGACGGGTGTGGCATACCGCAAAACAGAGGACACGAACTTATGTAGGAGCGCTACGGTCGAAACGGGGGTCCTGTTCATTGGGAGGGGTGTACCGCAGAATGGGACTCTACGGGATACTGTTCATCTCCAGCGCCGACTGCCTCCATGGGCTACTGTTCATCCACCGTCAACCTCCTCGAGCCTCCACCTGCGACTGTTCATCCACAACGTCTCCCCTCCTGCCTCCACCAGCACTATTCATCAACGGGCTCTTGTTCATCCAGCCTCCACCGCTCCTCCACTGGCTACTGTTCAACCAGCCCTCTCCACGGGGTCCTGTTCAACCACCCCTCCACGGGCTACTGTTCATCCAGCCCTCAACCGGCTACTGTTCAACCAGCCCTCCACGGGGACGTCCTATTCATCCAGCCCTCCACAGGGTCCTGTTCATCCACCCCCAACCGGCTCGATTGGGGTCCTGTTCATCCAGCGGCAATGGCCTCTACTACCACGGGGTCCACCAGAAATTGTTCATCCACCGGAAACTGTTCATCCACACCCCCAACAACGCTCACTGTTCATCAAGATGCAGCATCGATTGGCTTTAGTTACCAGCAGTAGCGAAGGAATCACTTGGGTTCGGCTAACAACAAGGGATCGATTGGGGTTCAGTAACGTAGCTAGTGCAATCGCTCAGGTTTAGTTAGAGCCCAGTCCTTCACTCGGCTTCAGTTAGAGCGCAAAGCCTTGCACGCACGTGCATATGTGTATGAGAGAAACGCGCAAACCTCTATGCATTGCCCGGCCCCGACCACCCACCGTAACCGGGAACTCCCTGATATTTTCCTCGCCCTCGCTTCTACCATGTTTTTTCAGTCATGGATGGCCCAAAGAATGTCATGCAGCCGCGTCTCCGGCCCGCCCAGGATGAAAAGCCCATTTTCTATCATGATTTTTTGTCATAGAAGTAGGAGCCCACCACATCTATGATGATAACATGTTTTGTCACAATTATCATCATAGAACTGTCATAAGCATGACAGGAAAAAAATTGTTTGGCCCAAAATGTCAAGGATGTGTCCTTTTTTTGTAGTGTTGGCGTTGCCTCTACTGTTGTGCTCTCCTTTATCTTGATCTATGTATGGCCCTGCCGGGCTATGCTCACTCTCTCCCTCGAAAGAGACACTAGCTGAGGCAGCTGCCTCTTCCACTTCCTGCTGCGCCAGTAGTGCTGCACTAACCATCTGATTAGTTGCCGCCAGGTATAGTAGAGAACGACTCTTGTGCTTTGGGAGCAAGCAAAGTGGGCACAGAGGACAACTAGGTCTTCAAATGTTGCAGCGTTGTGTCTACCTTCGGAGTCCACTTCATGGGTCCTACCTTCTTCAAGATTTTGAAGAACGACAAGGCACGCTCGACAGACATGGAGATGAATCTGCTAAGCGCGGCAACGCACCCAGTCAAACGCCTCACATCCTTGACTGTCTTACATGCCTGAATCTGCTCGATAGCCTTGATCTTATCAGGGTTGGCCTCTGTCTCGCAGTTGGACACAAAGAAACCAAGTAGTTTGCCGGAGGGAACGCCAAACAGACACTTCTCCGGGTACAGTTTCAAGTTGATCTTGCACAAACTAGCAAATGTCTCTTCCAAGTCTTGGATGAGGGTCGATCTGTCCTTGGTCTTTACCACAATATCATCCATGTAAGCTTCAATGTTTCTGTGCAATTGTCACTTAAAACCAATCTGTACAGCACTTGCAAAAGTGGATCCGGCGCCCTTCAACCCGAAAGGCATTCACCCGAAGTAGTATGTGCCACACGGGGTGATGAACGAGGTCTTCTCTTCGTGTTCCTTAGACATAAAGATTTTATGATTCCCAGAGTATGCATCTAGAAAGGAGAGAAAATCACATCCGGATGTGTAATCCACAATTTGGTCAATGCGCGGCAAGGCAAATAGGTCCTTCGGGCATCCCTTGTTCAGATTCGTGAAATCTATGAATAGCCTCTATTTCCCATACGCCTTGCACACGAGCACTGGGATTTCTTCACCATGTTGGATAGAGTACTCCTCTGACCAAACCAGTTGCCTCAAGTTTCTTGATTTCCTTGGCAATGAACTAATGCTTCTCAAAGGCTTGCTTTCGGACCTTCTGCTTGACGGGTCGGGCATGTGGGCAGACAGCAAGGTGGTGCTTGATTAACTCCGTGGGAATACCGGGGATATCAAATGCTTGCCAGGGAAACACATCGATATTCGCCTGCAGGAAGGCAACGATCGCGCTTTCCTATTTGTCATCGAGGGTGGCACTGATAGTAAAAGTACCATCAGTGCCAGCCAGCCCTACCGGGACATTTTTCATAGGGGAAGCACCAACCTTGTATCTCTTACGGTTGGAACCCTTCGGCAAGTCATCAATAGGCGCAATGTTCTTTGAGGAGATACATTTCTCGGATTCCTTGCTGGTGTCCTTCTCACCTCTCATTGCGCTTCTTGTTCTTGTTCTTCTGACTTGTGGCCTCATCATCATCCTCCGAGTCGATGTTGACGCCATCTTCTTCCCAGGGAGTTTCCTCCCCTCCTCCACCTGAGCACACTTGTCTACCAAGGTGTATATCTCATTTACAGTCTTATGCAACCAAACGTTCAACTTGGAACCTATCAGATGATTGCGCATGTTGGATTGGAACGTAGCTATCACAGCTGCCGGGTGGATGTCTAGAATATTTCTGTGGACTCGGCTAAACCTCTGCATGTACTTCCACAGAGTCTCTGCTTCTTTCTTCGGGAGAAGCTACAAATTGCTGGGTTGCCATGGTTCTTGATGGCCGCCCGTGAAGGTGCTAATCAACTCATGGCACAGGTCAGCCCAGGTTGAGATGGAGTTCTCCTGCAAGTGCATCAGCCAAGATCTCAAGCTTGGCTTGAGTGCCAAAGGTAAGTAGTTGGCAAAAAACTTCTCATCTCTTCCCCTGGCAGCTTGAACAACGATGGTGTAGATGCTCAAGAATTTTAATGGGCTCAGTCTCACATCATACTTCTCTGGTATCTCTAACTTGAACGTGGGACCGGATGGCCAACGGACTTGCGGCAGGTCATGGGTGAAGGCGGGGCACCCAGCCTCGAAAGGCAGGTACCCGCGTTCGTCGAGCACGCGCTCGTCAACATTGGGGCCATCATGCCCATCGGACTGCTGGTGGTTGTCGCGGCGTCGCTCGATGGTGACGCGCACCCCTTCTCTCTGCCTGTCCTCCGGGGCTCGCCGTTGGTCTTGACGTGCTCGAGGATCGGATGAAGCCATCAAAACGTCATCAAGCTCTTGGTCGCGTGGCCCTCGTGCTGGTTGTCGCGGTGGGGATTGAACCGTGGGGGTGGACCCTTCCGCATGGGCAGTAGTGTGGGATGTCGTCATCGCCTGGGGAGGCCGTGGCGGGCCAGCTCGTCGTGAGCGTCAAGCCTCGGCAAAGCCAATCAAGCTCTGAATGGTGGCTCGCCAATCGTCCATCTGATCAGCTGCCAGCGGAAACCTCAGCAGCAGCTGGGCCGACGCCATGGCCTCCAAACGGTGCTTGGCATAGGTGATGATGATGTAGATTGCAGCATCGCTCGGCTCTTGACGGTGCCGGCAGTGGTTGCGCTGGGCTCCCGCTGTCAGGAGCCAGTCGCTTGGATGGCGTGGTGACAAGGTGGTGGCGCGTGTGGATCAGTGCCCCCGTTAGGAGCATTCGCTGGGCCAGTTTTCTCCGGGGGTGGTGCATGTCCTGCGACCACGCCTGCGGCGGGTGCAGCCAGAGGATTGTGATTCGCCTCAGGGCAAGCGCCACCGCCGTGGCTGCGCTCCACGGCTGGGCAGGGAGGTGCAGAAGGAATCATCTTTCTACCCGTACCTCGTGGAGCATGGTCGCCAGTATGCTGTCCTTCTCCGATGCCTCTTGCTCCTCTTCCGGCCGCAGGGGAGGTGGTGACAATGCCGCCTGCGTCAACCACGTCCCCCTCAGGGTCCACATCCCCATGCGCACCCGCAGTCCCCTCGTCGACGGTGGTTGCAGGCGGTGGGGCCTTTGAGGTGGACGTGTGAGTTGCGGCACCGGGCTTCTTCTTGGGCGCCATAGTTGATGGAGCTATCAATGAAGAAAATGGCAATAAAGAAGATGTTCTGCCTACACTCTCGGGTTCGCGCAAGTGACACCCCCTACCTGGCATGCTAAAGATGTTGTGGTAAACCACGGTCACCTATGGGGCCATGAGCCCCTGTTTGTTCGGCGGGGGGATGGGCACATTGCACAAACAACAAAGAAGCGTAACACATCACGGCAGGGATCACACGGGCAATTATACCCAGGTTCGGGCCACCGTTAGGCGTAAAACCCTACTCTTGCTTTGATGGATTGATGGTGGATTATGGTGGAGAACGCGACGCTCTTGTCCGGCAGGGTTTTCTCGGGGCGCGAGCGGCTATGCGTGTATCAATATGTGAGGGTCTGAATCCTCTGTACGGTTGCCATGGGCCTCCTTTTATAGATCAAGGAGTCACCCTAGTGGAAAATCAGTCTTTTACACACTGATTAGATAGCAAACAGTGCTATCATACCTAACACTGCTGGCGGACAGAGTGCATTAAATGCGTCTCTTAGTGTCAAATCGCAGCGTGTCCGGCAAGCCTTGCTGGACTAATTTGCCAGCTTTGCGCCTGCTTGCTTGACATGTCTTAGGACGGGTGCCATTTGGAGGCGTTTTCCATAGGAAGTTGCTGCCCATGTGGCAAGAAGCAGCCACTTAGTCACTTAGGGGCTTGATACCACATTGATCGATGACTTGCATTGCTGTGAGGTGGACCGGTGAAGCTTTGGCGGGATAATCCGCCCTTGCTATGCCCCACAAGCATGCTGAGGCGGTCTGGAGGCTTATCTTTGGGGCAATCCTTGTCCTCGCTAGGCTCGCCTGCCCGGCGGGGAGGTTTTTCCCTTAGTGATATCTTGTCTCTCTAGCTTGATTTGGTCTTCTTGATCTGCACTTTGATTCTTCAAAGAACTGATCTTTAGTGCTTGGTCTGATCTTTGGTGCTACAATCTTGTCCTTAGGCCTGTGTACAGTCTGGGCAACAGACCCAGGGTTTCTTGCACCGACAGCCCGAGTCTCTGCAACGTAGGGCAACAGACCTAGGGTTTCTTGCACCGACAGCCCGAGTCTCTGCACGCAGGCACGATGAAAGTTTCAGGGATGACTGGAAGGTCCGGCCGCCGGAGGTTCTGGGCGAAGGTCCTAGCAGGGACCGGGCTATCCAGAGAGTTGGCACACTCTTGGACATCTTTGGTGCTGCAGGGCCGGAAGTTCCGGGCTTTCAAGAAGCTTGTCCATGCTTCTTCTTCCTTCTCATTCATGCTTCCCTCGCGGATGGTGTAGTTGTTCCTTGGCTCTTGCACTCCTCCTCGACTTTCGTGAAGCTCCGAAAATACCTACGCATGCACAATGGATGATCAAGTATGTTGGCATTCTCGGAATGGAGGTACCTAGACCTGCCTGCCTGCGGCCCGCGACGTGGCTCATTGACGGCCTGGTATGGCCCACCTTCAGCATCAATAACACAAGACCCTCGCAAGGCGGACGATGTCAAGACCTCCAGAAGGAGCGGCCTCCTCGGGTTGGCTCCTGAGGAGCGGAGATCTCTATGCAGGCCCTCACCTCATGAGGCTCGGATTATGGAAGCGATGATGACCAAGGCTGGTAGATGGTGGATCGGCTGAGTGCCAACAGCCGGCCCTCTTCTAGCAGATCGACGTCGTCTTCTCGTGCTTCTTTCGCCTCCTCCTCGGTGTACATGGCGACTCGAGGGGAGTCAAATTCTATATCCGTCGGGATGACAGCTTTAGTGCCGTAGACGAGGAAGAAAGGCGTGAAGCTGGTTGACTTGTTCGGAGTTGTCCGCAAGCTCCAGAGGACGGCCAGCAGCTTATCGAGCCAGCATATGGTTGAGCACTCCAGAGGCTCGACCAGTTGGGGCTTGATGCCGGACAAAATGAGGCCGTTTGTTCGCTCCACCTGGTCGTTTAACGGCGCATGGGCAACAGACGCAAGGTCCAGTCGGATGCCTGCATCGCGCAGAAATGGGCCAAGGCGCCTTTGGCAAAGTGTGTGCCGTTGTCGGTGATGATGCTGTGTGGTATGCCATACCGGATGGTGATGTCGGAGATGAAAGTCACAGCAGTCGGACCATTCAACTTCTTAATTGGCTTTGCTTCTATCCACTTGGTGAACTTGTCCACTGCGATAAGCAGATGAGTCATGCTGCCATGCACCGTCTTGAATGGTCCCACCATGTCCAGGCCCCAGACGGCGAAGGGCCAGGCAACGGGAATGGCCTTGAGTGCAGAAGCCAGCTGATGCGGCTTGGAGCGGAACATCTGGCACCCTTTGCATTTCTGGACCAGTTCTTTGGCGTCTTCTAGAGCGGTCGGCCAGAAAAAAACTGTGGCGGAAAGCTTTGGCCACAAGCGCTCTTGAAGCCGCATGGTGACCACACTCGCCTTGATGGATATCTTTGAGGATTGCTTGGCCTTGCTCTGGCTCCACGCAGCACTGATAAACACCAGTGACACTGCGCCTCACAAGTTCTCTGTTGACGATGGTGTAAGCTGCTACCCAATGTTGCACTTGTTGGGCCGAGATTTCGTCAGTCGGCAGCTCCTTCCTGACCAGAAAGTTAAGGATGGGCTGAGCCCAGGAAGGTGCTGCAATTTCTCCGACTGCTAGGATTGCTACTTGCACAAGGGCGGTTGGGCCAGGAAGCGGCGGGTTGGAGTCAGCTGTCACTTATTGTGTCGATGAAGTCCCCGGGCCGACTGGTGCAGTCCCTGGGCCGGGTGCGGCTGCTGTAGTCCCTGGGTCGCCTGCTGAATTCCTTGTGCCGGCTGCTGGGGTCCTCAAGTCGGATCCGGCTACTTCAGGAGGAGCCGGCGCAAAGATGGAATCCGGCTCTGGCGATGGCTTGACAGACGGCTTGAGGAGGCGTTGCAGGGAGACGCCGGCTGGTATCGCCTGACTCATTATCATTTCTTGGCACGTGGAGGAACTCGCACCCCTCAATGTATCCACTGAGTTGCTGGACAAGAAATGGTAGCTTGGTATGTTTGCGTCCTTGGCGTCCCAGTCGCCCGACGCCTGCTGGACCACCAAGTCGGAATCACCATAGCACAGGATCCGGCGAATGCCGAGTTCCTTGGCAAGCCGGAGCTCATGAATGAGTGTTTCATACTCAGCAACGTTGTTGGAGGTGGCAAAGTGGATTTGCAGCACATATCTAAGCTTGTCACCTTTGGGAGAGGTGAGGACGATGCCGGCTCCCAAACCGGTGCGCATCTTGGAGCCACCAAAGTGCATCCGCCAATGGGTGGAGTCTGGTGCCGGCGGCAGATACTAGGTCTCGGCCTAGTCGACGAGGAAGTCGGCCAGTGCTTGTGACTTGACAGTGGTGCGAGGCTGGTAGTAGATAGTGTAGGGGGTCAAATCTATGGCCCATTTGGCCACTCGGCCCGAAGCATCTCGGCTTCCAATTATCTCGGCAAGAGGAGCAGTGCAGACAATAGTGATTGGGTGCTCCTGGAAGTATGGCTTCAGCTTCTTGGCGGCGAAGTGTATGCCGTAGCATATCTTCTGGTAGTGCGGGTAGTTCTGCTTGGAGGTGGACACTTCACTCAGGTAATACACCGGCCTCTGGACCGGTAGTACTTTGCCTTCTTCCTTGCGTTCCACAACTATGACTGTGCTGACCACCCGACTGGTGGCGGCGATGTAGAGGAGCATGGGCTCTTTACGACTCGGAGCCGCCAGGACAGGCGGAGTGGCCAACATCTTCTTGAGCTGGAGAAAAGCTTCATCCGCCTTGTCGTTCCACTCGAAAAAAGTGGTCTTCTTCATGAGCTAGTACAGGGAAAGAGCCTTCTCGCCCTGCCGACTGATGAAACGGCTGATGGATGCCAAACAGCCGGTAAATTTTTGCACATCCAGCAGTCGGGTGGGCACCTCCATCCTCTCGATGGCCTTGAACTTCACAGGGTTGCATTCTATGCCGCGCTCTGAGACCAGGAAGCCAAGAAGCTGGCCGGCTGGTACCCCGAAGACGCATTTCTCCGGGTTGAGCTTGATCTGAAATCGGCGCAAGTTTTCAAAGGTCTCCTTGATGTCTTCTTGCAACGTTCCACGTTTCTCCATCTTCACCACAACATCATCCACATAGACATGGGCGTTTCTGCCGAGTTTCTTGAGGAGACACTTCTGCATGCAACGCTGAAATGTGGCGCCGGCATTCCTCAAGCCGAACGTCATGGTGAGGTAACAGAAGGCTCCGAATGGTGTGATGAAGGTAGTCTTCAGCCTGTCAGCCGGGTTTAGCTTGATCTGGTGATACCCTGAGTATGCATCCAAAAAGCTCAACAGCTCGCATTCGGCTGTGGAGTCAATCACTTGGTCGATTCTTGGCAAAGCAAATGGGTCTTTGGGGCAAGCTTTGTTGAGGCTGGTATAATAAATACACATGTGCCACTTCTTGTTCTTCTTCAGCACTAGGACTGGGTTGGCTAACTATTCTAGAAAGAACACTTCCATGATGAAGCCAGCTGCTAGAAGCCGGGCTATCTCTTCTCCAACAACTCTTCTCTTCTCTTCGGACAGGCGGTGCAAGGGCTGCCTGACTGGCTTGGCATCAGACCGGACATGTAGCTTGTGCTCAGCGATTTTCGTCGGAACACCCGGCATGTCCTTGGGAGACCATGCAAAGATGTCCCAATTCTCATGGAGGAAATCGACGAGCTAGCCTTCCTATTTGCTGTCAAGGTTTGCACCAACAACTGCGTGCCTCTCCGGGTGCTCTGGGTCCAAGGGTATCTTCTTCGTCTCCTTTGCCGGCTTGAATGAGCCCTTAGCTTCTGACTCCTTGGGATTGGGTGACATTTCCGGCTGCTTGCCAGCCATCGCCACAACCTGGTTAAGGTGTCGCCTCTCAGCCACGATCATGAGGGACTCGGCTAAATGGCTGCTCTCTGCTGCGCAGGCGGACGACTTCTTGTAGTCTCCTGCTATGGTCAGGATTCCCTTGGAGCTCGACATCTTCATCTTCAAGTAAGCATAGTGGGGGACCGCCATGAACTTGGCCAGGGCAAGCCGGCCAAGCAATGCATGATAGGGTCTCCCAAGGTCCAGCACCTCAAACCAGACTGGCTCTTGGCGGAAATGATTTTTGTCCCTGAAGAGGACATCTATCTAAGTCTTGCCGATTGGTGAGTAGGAAAGGCCTGGAACTATGCCATGACAAATAGTCCGGCTGGGCTGAAGATGTCTCTGCTTGATTTCCAACTTCTCCATGGTATCTTTGTACATGATGTTGATGCTGCTACCGCCATCTATCAGAAGCGAGAAGCGAGAAGCTCGCCTCTTCGTGGCAAAGGTGGCATCCAACACCAGAGCATAAGAGCCGGGATTGGGCATCACCTCCGGGTGGTCGGCTCTGCTACAGCTGATGGGCTTCTCAGACCAATGCATGAACTCAGGGGTCTCTGATGCTACTGCATTTACTTCTTATTGTCGCTGCCGCCTGTTGTGCCTATCATCGGCCATGCTGGTGAACACGACATAGGCTCCATGCTCTTCAGGGTATCCATCTTGTATGGCGCCGACTGGCCGAACCGCAGCCTGCTGCAGAGGAGGAGGCGACGGGCTGGCAGGTGGAGGAGGTAGGAACCCATCACCCTTGGCGATCCGGGTGAGCCAGTGGCACTTTCGAGTGGTGTGGTTGGACGGTTTTCCTCCGCTGTGGAATTTGCAGGGCGCATCGAGCGTCTACTCGTATGAGAAGGCGGGCAACTAGTTGGTCTTGCCACCCTTCTGACGCTTGGGTGGAGGCTGCCCTTCTGGCTGCCGATCCTCGACTATTGCACCTGCCAGCTGGTGGAAGCCGGCAGTGTGGCCTTGCGCTTGTTTTCATTCGGTTGCTGGCGCCGATTGGTGTCGCCAGCCGGAGTCCGAGGAGCTTGGGGAGCCACTTTGCCAGATGTGTCAACTTTAATCTCTGCCTTCATGGAGGAGTCGGCCATTGCGTACTTGTCTGGTATAATTAGTAGTTCATCAAGGGACGTCGGCTCGTCGCAGAGAAGCCGGTGCTTTAGGAGGGTGCCTTCTTGGCACCCGGCAGTGAAGTACTCGATGGCCTGGACCTCGTGCACGCCCTCGCAGGAGTTGCGCAGCTTGGCCCAGCGCGTGAGGTAGTCACGAGTTAACTTGTTGGGGCCTTGGACGCATAAGGGGAGCTGGCGAGGCTTGGGCGGCCGCTTGTACGTGCTGGTGAAGTTGCGGACGAAGGCTTCAGTGAAATCAATCCAGTTGTTGATGCTGCGGGGCTTCAAGTTGTTCAGCCACATCCAGGTTGTGCCCTCAAGCATGAGCGGCACGTACTTTATGGCAACGCGCTTGTAGCCGTTGGTGATGCTGACGGCTATGGAGTAGTCAACCCGCCAGTCTTCCGGCTTCACGGAGCCGGTGTACTTGGGCATATCTCTGGGGAGCGTGAACCCTTTGGGAAAGGGCTCATCTCGGATGCCGGGACTGAAGCAAGGCGGACCCAGCTCATCTTCTTCTTCTAGCACCAGGGATCGATTGAGGCGATCGATCCGGTGGCGGGCATCGTTTTCTCCGATTCCCTCTCATCGGCCAAGGCGCTCGCCGAGTGACGGGTGATCAATAGGCGGCGGGGAAATGCGTCTCTCCCTGCGAGGAGGGGGAGGCGGACAGTCGTTTCGCCGCCGCACTACTCTTGGGCGGCCGTCTTGGTCGCGCTCGATGGTGATGTGAGTCCGGCTGTGGATGGCAGCCGGCTCCTTGTCTCTTCTATCGTGAACGCCACCAGTCGGCATCTGGGATGTTGCGCCTTGGTCTCAGCAAGTAGGCGGGTCGTCGTTTCGCCGGTTGGGCGCTTCAGTGCGGCACCCAGCCTCTTGTTGCTCAGCAGCCGCGTCGAGGAGCTGCTGGACTCGCTCTGTCATATGGCGACAAAGGAGGGACGCGAGCAAAGTGCTCCACAGTCGCTTCAAGGAAAAGTTGTCCACAAGCCGAGCGCGCCGACGGACGCGAGCAAAGCACGCCAATGAACGCGACAGAGCGCGCCGTGGCGCCTGACGGTGAGCACAGCGCGCTGCGGCGCCTAACAGCGAGCAGAGCTTGCCGAGGGGCGCGAGCAGAGGACGACACAGTGATATGTGGCAAATAAGACGAACTGTGCGGGCGATGTCGGAGACATCAAGCACTAATCAGATTAGAGTTGCGTGTGCGATACGTGGCAAACAGTTGATCCATCAGAGTTGTTTCTGATGGAATAAGCCATGTGTGTTGCGGGCAAACACTTGCTGGTGTATAACCTTAATTTTAACCAAAAATTTGTTAATGCATGTTACAAAAATTGTATAGCTGGAAACTTTCGTATTTTATTAGTTAAATCCTACTTATAAACCAGGACGGGGGTATAGTTGCTAATTAAATCGCAAACATTTTTTTATTAACTGTATGTGTACGTGTCCTCTCATCCTCCTCTTGCACGTCTTGTCACCCCACTGTCGCAGACGACTTACAGCGCAAGCTTGTGCAGCACGCGGGAACGTTCTTTTGGCCAAAGGGTGGCGCCAATGAATCGTTGGTGAGCCCGTTCCCACGCAACCTCGCAGGTTCCCGTGCAAGCTGCCCGCCCGACTCGGTGAAATCTCCCAAAATTGCAACGCTTGCCGGCCTGCTATAAAAACCCTCACGGCCGGCGAGTCCTGCGACGCATTTCCCCTCCCTACCTGTAACTTATCTTTTCTTCTTCTCGCACAATTGCCAATGGCACCGGTCCATCATCGTCGCTCAGCCACTCCGCCGTCATTAGAGGACAGCTCCAGTTGGGAGAATACACCACAGAGGCGGCGTAGTCCCCGGTGTAATGTAGTGTGCGTGGTGTCCCTGTTGGGTGTGCAGAGAACACCCAACACACTCCGTCGCTGCCCCTCGGCAGCTGTTGCCGGCCACCGTTGCCGCCACACCACCATCAAAAGCCAGGGCCATCTCCCGCTCCCCCGCCACGGCCCGAAGGCGGGAGGTGGCCGTCGTGGCCTCCACCCCACTGCCGGCCACCGTGGCCATCACCCGCTCCGCCACCGCAGCCCGAAGGCAAGAGGTGGTGGTCGTGGCCACCTCCCCATCGCCGGGCACCATGGCCGCCAGCCCACCATCGACCGTCGGGATCATCACCCGCTCCGCCACCGCCCCCTGAAGGAGGGCGGCGAAGGTGGAGGCCCGCACGTGCGTCAGCGACCATGCGTGCTACATCGAGTTCCTACGGGAGGAGGAGGAGGAGCGACTTGTCGAGCATGCAAAGAGCCTTACCTCCGTTGTGGCCGTAGGACACACCGACGCGGAAGTGAGGAATCAGGAGATCTACGAGCAGTCCGGCCGCTTCAAGAGGGATCGTCTGGAGCGGCAGTGGGCGTTCGAGTTGGCGAGCATTGCTAAACATGCAGTAGCGGCAGGCACCGTATTGCATTTGTCTAGCTCGTCGTAGGCTCCTCCTCCTATGCCTCTTACTGAGCACACTCGGTAGGGCAGAGGCTTCTGGAAGTAGCAAAAGCCCCTCCGTGGTAGTAGTATTTAGGGGCTATTTTGTTCAGTTCATCTGACTATAGATGTGTGGTCGAACTATACAACATACTTAAGATTAGCTTGTATATATAGTTGAACTAGCTATTTCAGTACGTGGTTAGCAACAATTGGGGAGAAGTTTGGTCGGTTCAACTGTCGAGTTGGACTGTTTGTATAAATTAAGAACGACATCTTAATCTATGAATGAAATCTGTGCTTAATTACTGAATTTTAGTTGCAAAAATTACATAGTGCTAATGATTTCTAGCTGCATATTTTCACAAATCGCAGTGTTACAAGGATTGGCAAATGGCAACTTACTAGATCAACAAATGTAAATCTTTCTAGTTTGACAAATGGCAACATGCCCAATATGATAGATGCAAATCTTACCAAATTGTTTGTATGTGGTTGCACACGGGTCATCCAAAACAACAGTTTGCATTGAAGGGATGAACAAATCCTGCGCTGCTCTCACTTTCCATATGGGTGTTCTATCTAAAACGTTTGCGATCAAGAGCTACAGAAATCCTGCTCGGTACATTTTCTCTTGGTTTCTTGGGGAAGCTGTCGATTTGCATACGGTGTTCTAACAAAAACATTTGCGATTAGTGCTTTATATTTAAAAAGCGAATTAAACTATGGCTTGGGCGCCATTAATGGAGAGGATGCGAGCAAGGTGGGCGGCCATGGAAGTCAAAGGGCTCGCTTCCCAGTGAACCTATGCAACGTACAGCTTGCTTGCTTCCTGGTCAGCCTACACACTCGAGGACAGCTTGCACGCCTCTTGGTCAGCCAGCGAAGCGGACGGCGCTCGCACGCCTCTCGTTCAGTCAAGGTCAAGCAGCTGTCCGCACGGCACCTCCAACATCCATTAAAACCAAGACACGTGGCGTCACGTGAATGGTTAACAGAATTTGGGATTTACTAGAATTTAAAAACCAGGCATCTCAATGTTTTGTCGGCAATCAACGGTTCCCTGGTGTTTGAAATTCATTCCCATTTCTTGCATGGGACCTAAGCATGCACCCAAGGACAGATATTTGATTTTTAAACCAATTTATATGCACTGCAGCATGTGCATGTAGTTCAAATTTGAATTATGCACATAAATTCATTAAAAACTCATTTAATGCATAAAAATGTCCAAACGAACCCCGAAAAATCACAAAAATTCACACAACACTCCCGTTATTCTATGTTGACACGAAAATTCAAAAGCAATAAGAGGCAATGGATATCGTTTCGTCCCCAAAGGTGGGACGTTCCCTACCAAAAACCATCATGCTTGTTGTGAGAAGCTCCGGTTTGTGAGAAGCATATACCCAAACCTGCCCCAAATGGGACAAAATTTGTACCAGGGCATGTTGGTGCCTCTCCATGATAGCATGCCAAGTTTCAGGAATTTCAGACGAGTTTTGGATTTACTAGAATTTAAAAACCAGGCATCTTAATGTTTTGCCGGCAATCAACGGTGCCCTAGTGTTTGAAATTAATTCCCATTTCTTGCATGGGACCTAAGAATGCACCCAAGGACACAGATTTGATTTTTCAACAAATTTATATGCACTGGAGCATGTGCATGTAGTTCAAATTTGAATTATGCACATAAATGCATTGAAAACTCAGTTAATGCATAAAAATGTCCAAATGAACCCCGAAAAATCATAAAAATTCACACAACACTCCTGTTGTTCTATGTTGACACGAGAAAAAAAATTTGAAAGAAATAAGAGGCAATGCATATCGTTTCGTCCCCAAAGGTGGGACGTTCCCTACCGAAAACCATCATGCTTGTTGTGAGAAGCTCCAATTGGTGAAAAGAATATACTCAAACCTACCCTAGATGGGACAAAATTTGTACCACGGCATGTTGATGCCGCTCCATGGTAGCATGCCAAGTTTCATGAATTTCAGACGAGTTTTGGATTTACTAGAATTTAAAAACTAGGCATCTCAATGTTTTGCCAGCAATCAACGGTGCCCTGGTGTTTGAAATTCATTCCCATTTCTTCCATGGGACCTAACCATGCACCCAAGGACACAGATTTGATTTTTCAACCAATTTATATGCACTGAAGCACGTGCATGTAGTTCAAATTTGAATTATGCACATAAATGCATTTAAAATTCAGTTAATGCATAAAATGTCCAAACGAACCCCGAAAAATCACAAAAATTAACACAACACTCCTGTTGTTCTATGTTGACACGAGAAAAAAATTTGAAAGAAATAAGAGGCAATGGATATCGTTTCGTCCCCAAAGGTGGGACGTTCCCTACCGAAAACCATCATGCTTGTTGTGAGAAGCTCCAGTTTGTGAGAAGC
This sequence comes from Triticum urartu, assembly GCF_003073215.2. Classification (NCBI taxonomy): domain Eukaryota; kingdom Viridiplantae; phylum Streptophyta; class Magnoliopsida; order Poales; family Poaceae; genus Triticum; species Triticum urartu. The sequence continues at coordinate 279,363,784 of NC_053024.1, read as the reverse complement.
ATATACCCAAACCTGCCCCGAATGGGACAAAATTTGAACCATGGCACATTGATGCCGCTTCATGATAGCATGCCAAGTTTCATGAATTTCAGATGAGTTTTGGATTTACTAGAATTTAAAAACCAGGCATCTCAATGTTTTGCCGGCAATCAATGGTTCCTTGGTGTTTGAAATTCATTCCCACATCTTGCATGTGACCTAAGCATGCACCCAAGGACATAGATTTGATTTTTCAACCAATTTATATGCACTGGAGCATGTGCATGTAGTTCAAATTTGAATTAAGCACATAAATGCATTGAAAACTTAGGTAATGCCATTTGTGAGAAGCTCCGGTTTGTGAGAAGCATATACCCAAACCTTCCCCAAATGGGACAAATTTGTAGCACGGAATGTTGATGCCGCTCCACGATAGCATGCCAAGTTTCATGAATTTCAGACGAGTTTTGGATTTACTAGAATTTAAAAACCAGGCATCTCAATGTTTTGCCGGCAATCAATGGTTCCTTGGTGTTTGAAATTCATTCCCACATCTTGCATGGGACCTAAGCATGCACCCAAGGACACAGATTTGATTTTTTAGCCAATTTATATGCTCTGGAGCGTGTGCATGTAGTTGAATTATGCACATAAATGCATTGAAAACTCACTTAATGCATACAAATGTCCAAACGAACCCCGAAAAATCACAAAAATTCACACAACACTCCTGTTGTTCTATGTTGACACGAGAATTTTTTTGAAAGCATTAAGAGGCAATGGATATCGTTTCGTCCATAAAGGTGGGACGTTCCCTACCGAAAACCATCATGCTTGTTGTGAGAAGCTCCGGTTTGTGAGAAGCATATATACCCAAACCTGCCCCAAATGGGACAAAATTTTTACCAAGGCATGATGATGCCGCTCCATGATAGCATGCCAAGTTTCATGAATTTCGGACGAGTTTTGGATTTAGTAGAATTTAAAAACCTGGCATCTCAATGTTTTGCCGGCAATCAACAGTGCCATGGTGTTTGAAATTCATTCCCATTTCTTGCATGGGACCTAAGCATGCACTGAAGGAACAAGATTTGATTTTTCAAAAATTTATATGCACTAGAGCATGTGCATGTAGTTCAAATTTGAATTATGCACATAAATGCATGAGAGAAGTGTATATTTCAACCCCGAACTCTTGCCCTGGTCTAATTTACAACCCCAAACTCCAATGTCGTCTAAATTACAACCCCCAACTCTCAAAACTGGCTAGGATTCAACCCTCTCCTCTCTGTTGCCCAGTTTTGACCAGTCAACAGGTCCAGTCAGCATGCCACGTCAGCAAAAAAATTAAATCTATAAAATCGAAAAACATCCAGGAAAAGAAATTAAAAAAATCAAATTTGCAGGAAAAAATTAGGGAAACAAAAATAAAAAAACGAATTTCCGACAACAAAATTATCAATATTTCCTTGAAAAACCAAAAATTACTTAAAATAAAAAAACTCCAGGTAAAAATTTCATATTCCCAAGAAAAATATTTAATAATGTAAAATAAAAAAGTTAAAATTTCTAGAAAAAGTAATTTCCAAAAAAAAGTTATTATTTTTATTTTTTCCCGAAAATTACAGGAAAAGTTCTCGAATTTTTTTCGCAAACTTTTTCCCCAGGAAATTTTATTTCATATTTTTTTCTCGATCTTACAGATTTTTAATTATATTTTCTTGAAATTTTGAATTTTTTCTGATGTGGCATGCTGATTGGACCCGTTGACTGGTCAAAACTGGTCGCCCCTGGTCAAAACCAGTCAACACGGAGGGGAGGGTTTAATATTTAGGTTTTTAACAATTTGGTCTTGCACATGTAGGTCCTGCTGTCAGAGGTTTTTACCCACTGTTCGACCCTTTTTGCATATGGGGAAATGAGTTTTCCATGAATATCAGTCAAGTCAAGAAACTCAGAAAGATTGTTAGGATAAATAAATTAGCGACAAAAAACAACAAGATCTTTGTCTGCACAATGAAGAAGACATTAGTTCACTATAGGATGGTACTAACTATTATACCTTGCCTTTTTTGTTCCTTTGCCCCATTTTCAATATAGAGAAGATATTTATGCACATCCTTGTTTTCAGGCCTCTCCAAAGCAGTTCACTGATGATTACCTCTCAAACCACCTGTATGGTCAGGAGGCGAGAAAGGTATTCATACAACACCCACGGTTCAATATTGAAGTGTTCTTGAAGAGGACAAAGGATGGACGGTCAATCATCCACAGGCACTGGGCTAAAGATACAAAGACCTTCAACATCAATGAAGGCTCAATATTCGCCTTCCGCTTCAGCAGTTTTCCTGATGAGATACATATGTGTATGTACCATCTATGATGCTAATTTCGAAAGGTTATAGATGTTGCATGTGAAACTTAGTCCTGGTGTAGTTGTGTAATGGGGTAGCTGAGTGCTGAAGCTATATGATGTTGTACTCTGATGTATTTCAATTATGAAAATGAAATATATTGTGTGCTTAATATGAACTGTCAATTAGATTAATAAATGGATTATGAATAATCGGATAATTAGCCTGCTAATTGCTTTTGCTATGGCAAACGGTTGTTCAAAAAATACCGTGGGCGATGACCTCAGGCAATGCACACAATTTCTAGGAATAAACCGTGTTGGATCAATGAACAATCACACACGACTTTCTCTTGAAAACTGTTTGCGTTAGGCCACCTTGCGCAGACGTTTACCACATGAAAATTGTGTGTGATGGACAGCCTTTGCCACACAGTTTCTTCCACGGACCATGTGAGATATATTCAATAATGCAAGCGATTTAACGGGAAAAATTGTGTGTGATGTACCTGTGAACGGAAACGTTTTCCTTGGAGCGACCGTGTGGGATGTACATATGAACAGAAATGTTTAGCGAGGACTGAATGTGTGGGATCTACTTGTGACCGAAAACAATTTCACCGTATAATTGTATTTTTTAGCTCTACTGTACGTATTTCTGTATTTGAGCGCTCGCCGGTCACACACGACCTTATTTTACCAAACGTGTGTGCCAGGAGGGCATATCCCCTATGGTTTCTGGGCCGTGTGGGAAGGACCCCCCTATCGCCCACACTCACTTGGTGACAGTTCCAAATGTCGTCGCAGAAAGGGTTTAAAAACCGTTTGTTTAGGAGCTCGCTATACTAGTGTGTTGTCTTCCTTCTTCTTTTGCCCTTGTGTCTTTCGGGTGTTGCCGCATTTGGATTTTTTAATTAAGTTCCTAAAGATGTAAGACAATTATTATCCACTGTCATTGTCCTTATATTCATCAGTCTTGCTATAAGTCACAGTCAATGTTATATAGTTCCATCGGATCTTACATCAAGATCCGTGCAAAAACTTTCTTTTCAGATTTTATTTTTTCTCTCTTAAATCTCAGTCCAGTGAGACATAGCCACGACAATCGAGCGTCATTATTGGAGACGTTGGGAGGGAGGTGCACAGCAGATATATGTCAAAGGGCTCTCCTCCCGATGAGCACGCGCAGGGGACTAATCGCACGCCTCCCATTCTCAAATAGCTAACCTGCACTACACCTCCTAGCTAATAAAAAAAGAGGACGCATGGCGGCACGTAATTGGTAATGAGAACGCCCACGGTTTCAATAATACTTGTGTTTCCGATTTGTAATGTGACCGCACTTGTTCCAAAATGACTCTGTTGATTGTTAATGTGTGCGCCTTCGCAAATGGGACAGAAAAATTACCACATCATGTTGGTGCCATCAAATGACACCATGCCAAGTTTCATGATTTTCAGGCGAGTTTTGATTTTTCAGGAATTTAAAAACCAAGTTTCTCAATGTTTCCGGCCGAGCCACGACGCGCAGATGTTTGAATTTCATTCCCATTTCTTGCATGGGACCTATAAATTTACCCAAAGACACACATGTGATTTTTCAACAAACTTTGGTGCACTGGAGCATGTGCTTGTAGTTCAAACTTGAATTATGCACATTAAATGCCTAGAAACTCAATTTATGCATAAAAATTCCAAACAAACCCGGAATAATAAAAAATTAAACACGAAACTCCTATTTGGTCTAAGGTGCATGTGTAAAAAAATCAAGGCGGGAGAAGGCACTGTATGCCGTTCCGTACACGGAGGTGACACGTTCCCTCTCAGAACCATGAGCCTTCTTGAGAGAAGCTCGGGTTTGCAAGAAGCTTATAGCAAAGCTTGTCCCAATTCGGCCAAAAACTTTACCACAGCAGGTTGGTGCCATGTCATGACACCATGCCAAGTTTCATGATTTTCAGGCATGTTTTGGATTTACAGGAATTAAAAAACCAAGTTTCTCAATATTTCCAGCCGAGGCACGACGCCTAGATGTTTGAATTCCATTCCCATTTCTTCCATGGGACCTAGAAATTCACCCAAGGACACACATGTGATTTTTCAGCCAACTTTGGTGCACTGGAGCATGTGCTTGTAGTTCAAATTTAAATTATGCACATTAAATGCCTAGAAATTCAATTAATGTATAAAAAGGCCAAACGAACCCGGAATAATTCCAAAATTTAGCATGATACTTCTATTTGGTCTAATTGACCAGTGTAAAAAAAATTAAGGCCGGACAAGGCAGTGTATGTCGTTTCGCACACGGAGGCAACATGTTCCCTCTCGAAACCACGAGCCTTCTTGAGAGAAGCTCTGGTTTGCAAGACGCTTATACCAAAGCTTGTCCCAATTCGGCCAAAAAAATTGCCACAACATGTTGGTGCCATGTCATGACACCATGCCAAATTTCATGATTTTCAGGCGTGTTTTGGATTTACAGGAATTAAAAAACCAAGTTTCTCAATCTTTCCGGGCGAGCCACGATGCCCAGATGTTTGAATTTCATTCCCATTTCTTGCATGGTACCTAGAAATTCATCCAAGTACACACATGTGATTTTTCAACCAACTTTGGTGCACTGGAGCATGTGCTTGGAGTTCAAATTTGAATTATGCACATTAAATGCCTAGAAATTTAATTACTGTATTAAAAGGCCAAACGGACCCAGAATAATTCCAAAATTTAGCACGATACTTCTATTTGGTCTAATTTGCCTGTGTAAAAAAAAATTAAGGCGGGAGAAGGCAGTGCACGTATGTCGTTTCACACATGGAGGTGACACGTTCCCTCTCGGAACCACGAGCCTTCTTGAGAGAAGCTCTGGTTTGCAAGAAGCTTGTGCCAAAGCTTCTCCCAATTCAGCCAAAAAAATTACCACAAGATGTTGGTGCCATGTCATGACACCATGCCAAGTTTTATGATTTTCAGGCGAGTTTTGAATTTCCAGGAATTTAAAAACCAAGTTTCTCAATTTTCTCGGCCGAGTCACGACGCCCATATGTTTGAATTTCATTCCCATTTTTTGCATGGGACCTATAAATTTACCCAAAGACATACATGTGATTTTTCAACAAACTTTGGTACACTGGGCATGTGCTTGTAGTTCAAATTTAAATTATGCACATTAAATGCCTAGAAACTCAATTAATGCATAAAAATTCCAAACTAACCCGAAATAATTCCAAATTTAAACATGACACTCATGTAGTTGCATGTTCATTATACATAAATGTTCTAGTAATTCAAACACCATCCTTTCCCTCAGTATTAGAATTTTTTCTTTCAAAACATAATAAAAAAATCAGGTATAGCACAAATAGTTTACTAGAAAGAATCGTGTGGGATGTGATATAAAATATCTTGGCGCACCGTCTTGTCTGGCTCACGCAGGAAGCTTCGTCGTCTATAGTCCACCGCCCCCGCTTGAACAACAGTTGCGCACCAGTTTCTCATGACATCGAGCGAAATTTTTTTGCCACCATGGAAATATATATCTCCCCGCCCCCTCCCTCCCACGAAAAGCCACATTTCCACTATTCCTCCTTGATTTCCAAGTTCAAACCTTCACTGCTGCTTACTGGCAGCTCAGCCTCCTCGTCGGCGACCCTTCTTCTTGTTGCGCCGCCTCCTCACTGGCTACCCTTCTTCTTGTAGCGCCGCCTCCTCATCGACGACCCTTTTTCTTCCAGTGTTGCCTCCTCACCACCGACCCTTCTTCTTGCTGCGCAGCCTCATTGATATGGTCAGCTAATCCACACCCCACCCACACCATCCTCCTCCTTCCCCGCCCCACATGTCCTAACCGACGGCGCGACACCTTCCGCCAAAATCACTGTCCCCCTCCTCCAATTAAGCGCCGCCCACAGCCACTTTGCATGCAGTATAATGTGGAGCTCAGTAGCATATGGATGTGGAGAAGCAAATCATGGCCGCACGCGCGCATGAGGTTGCTATGGCTGCCAAGCATGCCGACCACCAGATCTTGGAGGAGCACCTCATCTTCGAGGCCACCGTCGACACCGCCACACGGTTGTCTACATTAAAATATACTGTGTGCTATTTTCTAGGCCACCGCAAGTGCCTTCTAGTGATTTGTCCTCTGTAATGTTAATATGAAATCTGATGTTCAGTTGACAGTTTGGTCCAACAATTGCTACATTTCTTAGTACAGTTCTCAAGCATTCTTTGTTTTGTTAACTATCTTATCTTCTAGTACATGCTTCTATTCTACAACGTCGTGCTCAGTTAATTGTTTTGTTTCATTTGGTTTGCTGTCCATTTAACTATTTGGTTCAATTCTACAATTTGATTTTCATTTGTTGTGGGTACAATTTTGTATTTTTATGCATGTGAAAAAAATGGAATTTGTCTATACTCAATACATATTGTACTGTTAGTATGGCAACTCTTAGTTAACCTGATCAAGATCTTCCTTATGTGTGTTGTAGGGAAACAATGGGAGACCCTGCAGTTTACCATCAAGGTTTTCTCATGCATGGTCCTTTCGCTAATAGCACATTATTGTGCGGTTGAAGGAATCATTCTAATATTTAGGTTTCTTACAATTTGGTCTTGCACATGTAGGTCCTGCTGTCAGAGGCTTAGACCCACTGTTCGAATTTTGCATATGGAGGAATGAGATATCCATGAATCTCAGTCAAGAAACTCAGAAAGATTGTTAGGATGAAGAAAATTGTGATGAATAACAACAAGATCTTTTTTTGCACAATGAAGAAGACATCAGTCAACTATAGGATGGTACTAACTCTTTTACCTTGTTTTTACCCCTTGCGCCATTTCAAAATTTATAACACCGATTTATGCATATCTTTGTTTTTAGTAATTTTCAAAGAAGTTCACCGATGATTACCTCTCAAATCACCTGCATGGTCAAGAGGTGAGGAAGGTATTCATTCAACACCCACGGTACAATATTGAAGTCTTCCTGAAGAGGACGAAGGGTGGGCGGGCAATTATCCATAGCTACTGGCCTAAAGTTGCAAGGACATTCAACATCACTGAAGGCTCAATATTTTCCTTCCACTTCTGCAGCTTCCCAGATGATATTCATCTGTCTATTTACCGTGTATGATGCTACTTTCCAAAGGTTTTCGATGTTGCATGTGAAACTTGGTGTTGTTGTGTAATGGCATAACTGAGTGCCGAAGTTATCTGATGAAATTCGATTATGAAATCCTGGTTGTCGTTATACGGATATGAAATATCTGTTGTGTTTTGTAAGAAATATCAATTTGATTAGTACATGCATTATAAATAATAGGCTAATTACCCTTCTTATTGGGGTTTTCTATTGAAGATGGTTACTCAGACAGCACCGTGGCCGATGAATGCAAACAACCCACATGGTTTCTAGAAAGTAGGCGTGTTCAATCAACTAACAATCACACACGGCTTCCGGCATAGAACTTTTTGCGTTAGGCAACCTTGCACAAACGTTTCCACACAAAAACTTTGTTATATACATACGAACGGAAATGTTTTTCTGGGATTCGCCGTGTGGGATGTACATACGAACAGAAATGATTGGGTTTCAATGCCTCACCAGATCGCACATGAGCTCGTTTTGCCCTAGCCAGTGCGCCGGGAGGGCCTATCCCTGACGGTTTTTGGGTCGTGTGGGAAGGACCCCCCTATTGCCCACACTCACTTGGCAACGGTTCCAAACGCCGTCATGGAAAGGGGTTAAAAACCGTTTGTATAGCAGGTCTCCGCACCAGTGCCTCGGTCGACTCACATGCTTGCTCGGATGGCACCTACCGATGAGAAACCGGAAGCATGGTGACACACACGTTTAATGCCCACGGTTTGAATAGTGAAACCATTCACGTTAACATGACATGTCTTTGTTTCAAAATACCTTGGCTCTTCATTTGTGCAACTTTTCATAAGAAACTTGTCTCAAATTGAACAACAAAATTACAACAACCTATTTGTGCCATATCAAGAGACCATACTCAATTTCACGACTTCCAGGTGAGTTTTGGATTTTTTGGAATTTAAAATCCAGGATTCGAAACAATACAATTACTTGCGTCATGAAATAAATTTTCTAGCGATACACCTTTACTGTTGTAGATGTTAATATTTCTTAAGAAATATTTTGTCAAACATTTTGCTTAATTAGACTTCAGACAAGTTATATATGCACGGTAAAAAAATAATCCCTTCGTACCAGCGCATTGCGTGATATAGTAACTCTAGTAGGCACGAACAAATGAAGCTCTATTCTATGCTCATCCTGGTGTAGTACTATTAGTACTAGGCAATGGAGTTGACGGGTGACCTTGGGTAGCGGCGACGCATGGAATTGAACCATGCACGGCATGGTAGGTAATGTTGGCTAGTTACTAAAGTTTCCCTCCATTGTTCATCGGTAGTGATTATGGACCAGGGACATGAGGGGAATTTGCTAGTGCTGGAATTCTGGCCGCAAGTTATTTTGACTCGAAACACGGAGGCTCGAGTGGAGGCACAAATTTTAATATCGCGGTTCTTTTGGTTGGGGTTAGATAATGTACATACCACACACGCCACCAGCAGGACACAAGCCCAGGTCCGGCTGGTACGCCGTCGGGTGCTACAATTCGAGAATGCAGAAGGAATCTTTTCTTAAAATTGCCGGACAAATCTATATGATTACAATGCCTGTATTTTCCTTGCAAATAATTGGTCATTCCAAAAGGCATGGTAACTAATTTATGACGAGTTCTTGAATTAGAGTGAGTTTGTGATATTGTCATCTCAAAGTGGATTTCACATTTCATTGTATCCAAAATAAGATTTTCTCTGCAAGTTGGAATTTAAAAGATGAATGGTATGGTGGTGAGAAAACTTTGTATGTATTCAACCATATGACCACACACACACACGCGCGCGCGCGAATACAACAACAATCCAGTAAGTATAGTGCATCTATTTTTCCATACAATGCATGTATGACTCGAATTCAAAAATAATATGTTAGCCATCATGGTACTCAATTCAGTATTTTAGATGCACAGTAAACTGAAACATGTATATTAAGTCTAGTACTATGTACATGCAAATGTTGTGTTTAGGTCTCTCCATCGACACCCCCCTCACCACACATACTCCATGTACCGACTGATCTTCATTTCTTTGTTAATAGAGCTATTGGTATCCGACACACGCACGCTCATTATTTCTCTTCATGTTCGATCTCCATTAATGTCACACCCGCCCTCACAGTCTCAACAAATGTATTTCTCACACACAACCTCATTGTGCCCTCCATGAAAAACCCAACCTCTCTCTCTCAAGACACACATGTTGTCTATGTAGAACATATTTCACTATGCGCGCACACACAAAGTCTATCTAGCCCACTCTCTTGGTAACTATCTCCCTCCAGCCCTAACTGCAGCTTATAACGATCTATCATCTTTAACATTCGAGTATATGCTAGGACACACTCACTCAATCTCTCCCTCTATAAATGACTCAATTGACCTTGCTTTCTTGCGCTGTCCCCCTCACACATACACGCTCCCACTATAACTCTTGCATAGTTGGAGCTATGGAGATTGTCGGGGGGTAACCCCTCGAGGTTAGATAAAATTGTGAAGCTCTTTTTAGGATTGTTTAGATTATATTTTTCAACATTATATTTGTCCCCACCCTCCCAAACACCAATGTGTTGTGCACCCCTCGGAGAATATCATGTGCCCACACACCTTAGATGCTATATGGTGATACGTGTTCCTTGAAGCTAGTAGATCTAAGATCTAGCGGCTCACAGGATGTCTTAATATTTTTACAAGAAACCTTAATGTGTTTGGGAATTGCACACAATTAGTACAAAAACTACTCAGATGCCCTTAGATCCCATATCCCAGTGCTTCGAAGCTCGCATCAGTGTAGCATCTAAGATGAGGGAGGACCTCATATTCTCTTCTATGTAAGAACATCACGTGCTACCAAACCTTAGATGCTTTGGTGATACAAGCTCCTTGGAGCCGTTGGATTAGAGATCAAACAACTACTTTGTGGTTCGAATGTTTTTTGCATAAAATCCCCCATAGAGTTCAGGAACTTCTCACAAGCACAAAGACTACTCTGATGCCCTTGGATCTGAGATCAAACAACCTCAAAGCTCGTATCATCGTAGCATCCAAGCTGCGAGAGCACCTGATGTTTTCTCGCACGGGAGAATATGAGGTGCTCCCACACCGTAGATTCTATGTTGATACGAGTTCCTAGGAGATCTAATAGCTCGCAGTAGGAGGTTTGAATGTTTTTTCTATATAGGCCTGAAAGAGTTTGGAAATTGCGTAGAAGTACAAATACTACACACATGGCATTTGATCTTAGATCCAACGACCTAGATGCTCGTATCACCATAGTGGCTAATTAAGCTATGGGGAGTACCTAATATGATCTACTGGGAGCCGTTGGATCCAAGATCTAGCAGCTCACATGAGGCCAGAAATATGTTTTTGCAATAAATAACCTCGAAAGTTTGGAAATTGCGCATAATTACAAATATTACTCCCAAGCCGTTGGATCTCAGATCCAACAACTTAAAATCTCATATCACCATAGCATCTAAGCTATGGAGAGCATGTGATATTCTATGACGCTTTCATTTTTGTTCCTAAACTTGCAAAATACATGTAACTGGTGTCGTACCTTGTCTAACCGCGCAAAGTGTTTGTGCAAAAAAACCCGCCTACACTGAAATATGGGAACAACACACGGGGGTCCTACTTGTCATTGATCAAATTTGGACCTAAAACTAACAAATTTGAAGTACAAGATTTGAACTGGCAACCTAGAATACAAAGTGTATGTCAACAGCTTGAAACAACAACGGTTGTTGGCTTTGTCGCATAAATTGATTTTATACAGTATTATGTTATGTAGAGTAGAGGGAGTAGCTCGTCAACACATGCATTGATACATCTGCAATGTATCTGTAATTTTTATTGTTCCATGCTGTTATATTATCATTCTTGGATATTTTATATTCATTTTATAACAACTTTATATCATTTCTTCGGACTAACCTATTGACATAATGCCCAATGCTAGTTGCTATTTTTGCTTGTTTTTTACTTTGCAGAATATCCATACCAAACGGAGCCCAAACGCGGTGAAAATTTTTGGAGATTTTTTTCTGCCCAGAAGACAACTTGGGAGCCAAGGAAGTGCACGAGGGGAGGCCCGTGTGGCCCACCACCCACCTGGGCACGCCAGAGGCCCCTAGCGCCCCCTGATGGGTGATGGGGCCCATGGAGGTCCTTTCCACCGCCTCCTAGCTCTATCAATTCCCAAATATTCCAGAAACCCTCGGGGAGTCGACAAAAGACAACTCCAGCTACAACAAGTTCCAGAACCATGAGATCCAATCTACAGGCCAAGAGTCTTGATGACCCACAAGTATAGGGGATCAATCATAGTCCTTTCAATAAGTAACAGTGTCGAATCCAACGAGGAGCAGAAGGAAATAACAAGTTTTTTTCAACAAGGTAATTCCTGCAAGCACTGAAACAGTTGGTAACAAGTATTTTGATAGCAGGATAATTTGTAACAAGTAACAATAGTAAAAATAAGTGTAGCAGGTAGCCCTATCCTTTTGGTGGCAAAGGACAGGCCGGTACGGTCTCAGATAATAAAAAAAGCGTTCTTGAGGGTACACATGAATTTCATCTAGTAACTTTCATCATGTTTATTTGATTTTAGTTCGCTACTTTGATAATTTGATATGTGGGTGGACCGTTGCTTGGGTGTTATTCTTACTTGAGCAAGCCTCCCAATTATGATTAACCCCCTCGTAAGCATCACAACTATGAGAAAGTATTAAGATAAAATCTAACCATACCATTAAACATATGGATCCAAATCAGCCCCTTACGAAATAGTGAATAAACTAGGGTTTAAGCTTCTGCCACTCTAGAAACGCATCATCTAATAACTACTCCACAATGCATTCCCTTAGGCCCAAATATGGTGAAGTGTCATGTAGTCGACGTTCACATAGCACCACTAAGGGAATCACAACATACATATCATCAAAATATCAAACAAATATCCAATTCACATGATTACTTGCAACATGACTTCCCCCGTGGCCTACAGGGGGCTCACAAGCCCTGGGGGCGCCCCTAGGGTGCGCCCCTATGGCTTGTGGCCACCCCATAGGGCTTTTGACCTCCTCTCCAAGACTCGTGGGTTTCTTCTCGTCCAAGAAAAATCACCGTAAAGGTTAATTCCGTTTGGACTCCATTTGATATTCCTTTTCTATAAAAGTCAAAAACAAGGAAAGAACAGAAACTGGCAGTAGGCTCTAGGTTAATAAGTTAGTCCCAAAAATAATATAAAATAACATATTAATGCATATAAAATATTCCAAAATAGATAATATAATAGCATGGAACAATCAAAAATTATAGATATGTTGGAGACATATCACAATCACGGCAGGATTTGTATTTTTTGACGGGAGCAGGCATGGTAGGAATTAGTCATGATGACTCCACCTATAAAACCCACTACTCCATGATGTGAAAAGTCATTGACTGGGGTTTTCTCATGGTGTAAACGAAAAGATTCACCCTGCTCCTCGGCTGGCTCCCTCCGTCTTCCTGTAGATTGCATTGCCTTTCAGCCATTTTAGCCCCTTTGCTTCCTCTCCCCATTGCTTCTACCTGGTTCCATGGAGGCGCACCAGATCACGGAGCCTAAGGTGAGGCGCCTGGCAGAGGAGCTCCAAGACAAGGATGCGGGGCTAAGGGCTAAGGACATGGAGCTCCATGAGCTCAAGTTGTAGAGGAGTGACATTCTCCTCCTTTATGTGCAGGAGTTCATGGATCTTCAAAAGCGGCAGAAGTCCACCACAAAGATGCTTGAGGCATCGGAGGCGTTGTTGCAGAAAGCGGGAGATACAATGGGCGGTCAGGCGAGCGGGCCGATCATGATGAGGTCCAGGTTCGCCTCAACCACTTGCTGGAGCATGTTGCCACGCACATGTTGCAATTGCGCGATGCCTACCGTCATGCCAGCGCGACCATGCCGGTAGTCGGGCTAAACCCATTCGACCACCCCATCGACTTCAATGAGCTACGGCTTCCTGACGTGGTCTCCTTCTTCACCTATATCTCTAAGGAGTTGAGCCATCTCTGTGCGGTTGGGGGGCGGAGCTGCACAAGGAGGGCGTGCGGGCGGTCGTTGCCGTTGCCGAGCGAATCCTCTTAGGGCTTCGCCACCAGAATCCATTCATCCAATTGGATGCAGTCTTTGATGCGATGGCTCTACGGGTAGTGGCACCCTGCATCACCACCATCGTGCGCCTCGAGAAGCAGAGGGACTTCGATTGTATTTAGGCGTCCTCTCCATGGGCGTGTCTCGGCACAACATGACCGTTGGATCAAACTTAGACAGTGCAGATCTGTCACTATAGCGCAAAGCATGCGGGTGTGTTTGGTTGCATTCTCATCTCAACATAGTTGTTCCCTCTTCGTGCATGCTCATCTCAGCACCCCTCTTCATGCTTGCTCCTAGTGTATTTGTGTTAACCTAGTGTGGACTCATGCACGCGTCATGCACTCCGTGAAACACCCAAAAGTGGGTGAAGAAGGGAACTTTTGCTCCCATGCACCCATCATACACCCTACCTAACACAGATTCATGCTTCATATTCATGTTCCATGGAGTATTGTAGCATCGTACTCTCCATCCACTGTAGACCTATTTTTATTAACATTGATCTCACCGTTCATTCTCGACCGGATAGTAAAAATTGGGCATGTACATTTCTGTTCATAGTTGACATGCGCACACCATCATTTTTTATCGTCGTATCTTACTACACTAGCGACAAGATTATAGTACTGAAGTATGAAACACTTCACGACTACTAGTAGTGTAAGTTTGAGTGGCTGTTGTGTTTTCACACTCCTCCGTCATAAGATTTCAAACACTTGCTTTAGTCATTTTTAAGAAACAGTGGACACACTCTACCGCACGGATCCTCCTCGGCGGTCATTAGGAACCTTGCTACTCACTTTTGCCGATGTGTGGGACAGTCATCATCGGGGTCCACTTGCCATGCACTAAATTACTCAGTACTAGAGTGCACAACTGCACGGTAGACTACCCCTGTCAAAGCAACGCTGTAATGCCCAATGAGCCATCAAATCACAAAACTTGACCTTTGCAGCAATAAGTTCGACGAACGAATCAACCATCATTTCACTCTTCTCCCTCACCTTCCTCTCTTGAAGAAAACCCCAACTTGCTTCTCCCTCATCTTGTTCCTCATTTCTTCAAGAAAACCCCAACGCGCATCTGCCATTGTTCTTCTCTCCCAAAGAACGAAAGGTGAGCGCATCAATGGTGTTGCTTCTGGCCAAGGCCCAATCTTGCAACCCCGCAACCGATCCTAACTCCCTCTCTGTTATTCTTTTGGGTTTGTGATTATGGTTTCTTTCCTTTTATTTCTATTTGACAGTTTCATGATGAATCCTGGAGCATCGGCCGAAATGATGTCTATGGCTCTGGCCAAAACCGTCGAGGCTTAGGGTACGAAGAAGCGCAAGAACCCCTGCTGAGACTATCGCGGGCAAGCTCAAGGCCATTGCCCTGTCCAAGCCCCCCTCTTCGGGATCCGTCGTTAAGTCGGTCTAGGTAATATCTCTTCTTGACGGTCTATTTATGATCTTGATCATGTTTTTTCATCTAACTTGCAAAGTGCTTGCTAATATGCGAAGTTTGTGTAATGTACATGTAGTACTAGTAGTACAACTTTTTAGGCGATCTTACATGTGATTTTTGTGTGCCAAAGGACGGTTCTAAATGGCTCTTTTGACCAAAACATGTGAGAGGTTGACATAAATATGATTTTGCACATAACATTGATTTCTTATAAATTACTTTCAATGCTAGCTATAGGGAATGCAAGATTTTAGCTCTCATGCCTTGGAAGAGAGTGTAGTAGCCTTAATAGCTTGTGTTATGGATATTGCAAGTAATCCCTCTGTTCATAAATATAAGATGTTCTATCTTTTTGTGTATCTCATGTAGACATGTTTTAGTGTCTTTGTTCACTCATTTCTATCCATATATGTAGTTTTATATGGAGTAAAATATCAAAAATCATCTTATGTTTCTGAATAGATTTAGTAATAAAATATTTGGTTTCTGTTTGAATTAGAACCAGGTCAGCCATGGATATGAAGTTGTCAAAGTCATGCCATGTGAACTGGAAGACCTGGGGATGTGTTCTACTACTAAACTATCGAGCTGTTGTGTCCTTGTAGCCACATGTCGTGAACAAGTTTTTTTATGTAGCATTGTTGTTAGGCGTGTTCTCGAGGGTGCACTTCACCACAACAATTTCCTAGATGTGCCTTCGATTACGAAGGGTGTGGTTCTTGTGAAGCTTCCCAACAAATCTGATGCTGCTTGTCTTCATCGTCATGTTTATGAGTGGAAAGACCACTCTATTAGGTTCTCTAAGCTTGACAAGATGGCGAAGGTGCCGGTAGACATCTCTCACGAAGTCCATGGCCTGGTCAGTTATGTGGGGCACATCCTGTAGGTCAGTGGCAAGAAATAGTGTGCAGAGTTCAATTAGTGCAACTTCGCTTGTCTATAGTAAGTAATATTGTAAAGTACTTGATTTGTGTGTGTCAACCCTGTATGGTTTAGTATGGCCACTTCTGTTGTGTGGTGAGTCATGAGAACAGTCTATGTTAATGTTTGTCCACTTAATTCAGTCTATATAGTTTAAAGTATCCAGATCATCTTTTTTGTGAGGACGGTTTATCAATAATGGTTACACTCCAATATATGTATGCATTGCAGGGTTTATCACACCCACCAGGATTTCCAGTCCCATGGATGTTCGCTCCATATGAGTTGTCACGACCTTTGGTCTGTCTTGCTTGTGGGAGTAAGTCGGGGCCCTGCATGCCACCCGTGATTTGACGATCAACCTTCAATTTAGAACTTGAATGTAGTGATATCCTAGTAAGGATTCACTCGTGTCACATCAAGTAAATCTTATTGATTTAATGTCATGTTTTCTTACTTTTGCTGCAATTTTACGATGCAGGTTTTGCCATGTCACATTCACTATACAATAACCCGTTTGGTTTGCTCTATGATGGTTATTTTTGCAGGTACCACTTATTATAACATGTCAGTAACGAAGGCATTGTCCATCACTTATATTACTAGACACAATTGGATAAGTCTGTTATCTGAATACAATCTGAAGCCCTCTAATCAACTGTAGTTTGTTTTAATAAACACACCATAATTAGTCCTTTTCACATTTAAAAGAAGGAAAGAAAGAGACTAGATCCAGGTCACGGAGCCTAGCGGAGTTAGAAAGCTGAAGTATGAAATCATAGCAGACCAGAGACGATCACTCCTATCTCGCACATCGGTACCACCATCAGCATCCGATCAAGCACCGACACCTGCTCCGACAACACTGGCTCTAGAACTAACAGTGGCAACAGCTCCGTCTGATCGACCAAAGGATTGGGCACCGACTGCGTCAGCGGATCAGGCTAATCTACTGGACGATCAAGAACCGACACGGGAAGCTGCTCTGACACCGGCACCAGCTCCACAAGTAGCACCATCTCTGGCAGCAATAGTGGCACTACCAATCACACTGCCATGGTCACCAGCAACTGCTCCGGCACCTGCACCAACACTTGAACTTGCACTTGCATCTGCTCCGGCCCGTGCAGCGGCAACGGAACCAGCACTTGCACCGGCAATACACTGGCTACAGTATGCACTGCATCTACCAAAGTCCTTACAAAAAACCGACATCTCCACCTTCTTGGTAAGGATTAGCAGCCCAAGTGCTTCGTTCTTTTTTCTTTCCATGTTGTTTCACATGATTCACTATGTTGATCTAACTATTTGTGTATGTCTTCTTGTTTGCAAACAGAGAATTCCTAGAGCAACGAGGGAGTTGTTCAATAACCCGAGCGACCGTGGCCAAGTTTCTCTTACCATGTGCAGCCTTGTGTGGATGAACCTGCTCAATATCCCATAAGTACAAAGGATGGTCATATGATGATTGATGCTAATGGATGGTCAAGGTTCAAAACTCTATCAAATCTTGTGGTTGGGGATGATGTCAAAATCTAACTTTCTTGGCAAGGAGAGCTAGTCCTAATCAACTTTGAAATTCTTCAATAGCAGCACACAACTGCCGAACTAATCTATCCTTCGAGAGCTTTTGATGTAATAATATGGCATGGTGAAACAAGTGTCCTGTGTGTATAAGTAGTACTACAGTATTATTTATCACGTAGGATATCGTAAAAGAATTGCAACTCTGATTGTTGGTTAGGAACTATCATTCTATTACATTCTAACAACTATCGTGCTTTATTTATTTTTCTATATTTGCCTTGCGACATCATCTAAAATGAGCACCGTACTGATCGCTTGCAATATTTACTGGATGAAATGTGCTGAGTTAGAACACATGGGCCCCCAAACATGCAGGCCCACCGGCCTGTGGCCCAAAGTCCAGACCGTCAACCTATCTGAGTATTTTATTCTCATCTGAACCCCATATTATGTTATATATATCCCCCTTGATTATTCTTATGTATAATGTCATCATATAAAATATTTTTTTATTTCTTTACATACGGGGTATCTCTCTATCAAAAATATATTTATGTGTAACTAGTTACTCCTGCCTTTCTACTTCCTTTCGCTGATATGCGGGGCATCCGACAATGGTGTCCAAGTGCCATGCACCAAATTAGAGTGCATAACTGCACGGTAGACTCACCCCGGTCGTAGAGCCGCAGTAATGCTGAATGAGCCATCAAATCACAAAACCTCCACCTTTCTAGCAGTAGCAGTAAGCTAGACGGACGAAGCAGCAATATTTCACTAGGCCTGAATCCCCTTCTCCCTCATTTGCTTGTTCAGAGAAAACCTCCTCTCAGCGATTGCTTAGGGTTTTCTCATGGAGAAGCAGGTACGAATTATTCATCCATCCCCAATAAATCCTAGTCCTTTCGTCGCTGGTAAGCCTAGGATGGCAGTCGCCGCCGTTGATGCATTTTTCTTCCTACTAAATCTAGTGTGCATCATTTTTAGTGCCCAAACTGCGAGGACCCTACAGGTTTCTGCACCCTTGGCAATACGCCACACTTGCTCCTTCTCATGCTAACACATGATTTTAAAAAGCGCACAATATGTTACTAGAATCCTCTTTTCTATCTGGGAGGGTTGGTGTTTCTGAAATGTTGTCAACTAACTTGCAATTTTGGGTTGCTATATTTGTATAAAAGGTACTAGTACCATGGTCAACACTGATGTGAAAGAGGAAATTATTTCTAGATTTGGATAGCCAATAAATTATGTTCTCATATTATTTTTCCTGTAGTGCATCCTTGCTCTACCAGAACACATGTACTCAAGATGGTTGGCCTTGCCAGAACTGAATACACCAGTTTAATGGTCACACTGAAGACACGCCATGGATATAAGTTCCCACTTGGGTTCATGAGCCAAGACGATCGCTGCTTTTTTATGGCCGAACTTGGATAAACTTTCTCAAGTGTTACAGACTGAAAGTTGGCAGATTAATGTTGATGGAAATAGCAGAACCTGGTCTCATCTTCACTATGACCTTCCACCCCGACATTGTTCCAGTAGTTCATCCATGTTAGTTTTGTATCTGGTTCTTACATGTTGCCTCGGTTACTTCCTAATCCACTTATATTGTCTAATTAATCACAATTTTACTTTAGAAGTAGCAACAATTTATGATTCCCTTCTCTCACGAAGATGCTACTTCTAACTAATATTTCTTATAGTTGGTGGCACGTGTAGGTTATTACAAAGATCAGGACACTACCCATTTGTTATTTGATAAGAACTCACATGTTACTGATGGAACTGAAGTTGACTGGGACAACATCGACTAGTTCCTACACTTTATTGATCGTCTTGTGCTCCTTGTGGGGCTTTTCAATGGTGGAAGGCCACGTGGGATATGTGTGCCACTGGTGCACATGTTGAATAGGTCCAACTGTGTCAATATACTTATGGTACGAGTTGTTTTCTATTATATATGTTGTTCATAAACTCTTGCTTATACACAGTTTTACAGCTGTGATCTTCTTGAAATAGAAACTGCCCAGTTTTATTGTTCCTATACAAATGCCTGACCATGGATTGGGTCGGACTTGCGCTTGGTCACAACATGATGTTTATGTCGACCTACTCCATTTCCCTTAGAGGTGAAAAGATACTTATTCATGGGTGGTCTCAAATAATGAAGGCCTATCCATCTTGGAGAATAGGACAGAAGGTTATGTTCATGCTTTTCCATGGCTCTGAAGCGAATATCCTGTTTATTGACCACATTATGAGATGAAACCGCTTTTAGAAGGTTGTGGATGCGCGGGATGGCGCCTGGGCCTCGTCCTGGGGCTTGGTGGCCTCACCCATTGTTAACTATAGGCAAAGTAGCACTATTTGAGGCGTGCTTTGTATGGGTGAACCTGTATAAGTACTCATACTGCTTTCAGATATGGTTGTTAAGTGCCCCTTCAGGTTTCAGTTAAGCTTGTTAAGCACTCCTGTTGCTTTTACAGTCTATCATGTTTCTCCGGTCTCGTCTTCCTCGAGCTGCCAAAACCAAACCAGCACCGGCCGGGCCGCCTACTCCTGCCTCCCATGGTTGGTTGCTCCTCAGCACATGCATCGCCGCCCAACCGTCTCCTAAATCGTTAACGACGACGTCAGCCCCACCCCGCACCCGAAACAGTCAACCCTTGTACTCCCCTTCACCCGCGACTTCACCGCCGCATCTTCCCCGGCTCCTATTTGTTCCTGTCTAAGGCCTCGCCTCATCCTCCGTGCACTTTGGTGCACTCACCGCGGCACCGCCCTCTCAAAGTGTCAACATGGTCAACAAACGAGAGGAATTGGGAGAGAACTGTACGTGGAGAGCATGACAGTAGGGACCGACCATGTCCATTCCCATACGCTAGCAAGTTCCTCATTTTCTGTTATACACCCCATTGTCAGCGTACAGAAAAAGAAAATGCTCCCTCCGAGTGGTTTGCTGACATCTGTGACCCACGACAATGTCAGTGCATAGTCAATAGACAAGAGAACTGCACAAGAGCGGCTGACACCTAGGACATAGCCGCTCGAGCAGTATTTTTTTGTTATTGTTGAGACGGAGCGGGGTTTCAACTGGATTGTGGCTTGTCTAGCCCAGCCTTCTATTTTACGTTCACCTCATGACCAGCCCAGCTATTTTTTCTTTGTGAAAATGGCTAGCGTAGTTTCTTTTTTCTAAAGAATACCCAATCCAGGCATACCCAACCTAGGCCTACTTACTTTTCTCCGCCCTGGTAGGCTGCAACTCTTTCAAGACGGCTGCAAATCTAAAAAGTAATATGAAATGGGCTGTAAATATAAAAACACACGACAAATTGACAATTACTTTCAAATTTCTAAAAAAAAAGAAAAGTAAGTATTCCAATTTCGTTGGGCTTTATCCTAATTTAAATATATCTTGAAAGTACTTTAAATCTGGCTCGAAATTTTGGTATTAAAAATAGTTTTGACCCCACCGAAATATGCACAATTTCGTGTAAATTTTTAACCCTGGCCCTGGCCAACAAAAAGAAAATGGGCTGCAATAAATTGCTTAAGAAGATGGAAATGAGCTGTAAATTATTAAAAAATATAGGAAATGGGCTGACTTGTGGGCCTATTAAGTTGACGCGTATGCAAGATTTTTTTACTTATTATATTAGTCAACAAACGATTTTAGCAGAAGTGACCGTTGGATGTCAATCCAATGGCCGTTGTGCTTCTTCAATCTCTAATCTTCTTGCTACGGCCGCCATATTCAGCGCCAGTGGGACCGCCTGCTCCCGGCTCCCATGGCTGGCTGTGCTGCCATGCAGGCCTCATCATCCCCTACTACTCCCCTCGCTGGCCAGGCCATCCCTCTACTCACCCACGTCCCTCCACTATTGTGGCTTCGCTGCCTTCGGGTCATTCTCTTCCTGGTTCTTGACATGGCATGGTCAACTTTGTCAACAAATGACAACATCGGAAGTGGGATGTATGTGGAGAGGCTGACAGTAGGGACCCACATGGTCCATGTCCGCACGCAAGCAAGCACCTCCTTATTATGCCAAAAGAAATGAATCCTCCTGATGACAACTGGGACCCATTATTCTAGTGAAATGAATCCTCCTACCACTGGCCAGGCCATCCCTCTACTCACCCACGCCCCCTGTTATTCTATGACGGCGACAACCTCACACCGCAGCCAAACTAGTTAACCCTCATACTACCCTCTACGTTTTCCTAGGCTCCGTATCATTTCCTGCCTCACCGTCATCCACCGCCTGGGTGTTGTCCATGCGGCATGGTCAAAGTGGTCAACGAACGACATCCATCGGAACAGGACTAGACGCAGTGAGGCTGATAGCTGGACCCACCAGCTACGTCTTTGCACACAAGGAAGTGCCTCCTTATTACGTGCAAAAAAATGAATCCTCCCCCTGACAGCTCGGACCCACCATCTATATCTTTGCACGCAAGAAAATGCCTCCTTATCCTCCCTGACAGTTGGGACCCACCCCGTCGAAGCGTACATACCGTTGTCATTCTGGTCGCAAACGTGTACGTACAAGCTGGTCCATCGGTCCTTCTACCATGATAAACCATGGCCTAGTAAGGAGCAGTAGCTATTTAGGCAGTCCAGTCTAAATCCTGTACACATACGACAACCATGCTACAAAAACCACGGCCACGTACGTACATACATACATACGGGCGTGGTCTCAAAGGCGTACAGCAATGGCGTCCTGTTCATCGGGCAACCAACAGGCTGGGTCGGAACGGAGAAATAGTGTCGTGTTCATCGGGAGGCACTGGGTCTGAATGCGTCCTGTTCAACAGGAGCCAACCGGCTTGGATGGAACAGCCAAAATAGGGTCTGGCGTACCACAGTACAGAGGAAACGGCCTTCTGTTCGACCGCCTACAATCAAACTGGGATCCTATTCATCGGTAAGGGTCTGGCATACCACAAAACGGAGGAAATAGGCTTCTGTTCGAGCTCATATGGTTGAACCGGGTCCTGTTGATCGGGAGGGGTCTGGCGTACAGCAAAACGGAGGAAACAAACTTCTCTTCGACCTCCTATGGTCGAAACAAGGTCCTGTTCATCGGGAGGGGTGTGGCATACCGCAAAACGGGACTCCATGGGCTAATGGTCATCCACCGTCGACTTGTTCTAGCTCCACCTGCTAGTTTTCGTCCATCGTCTCTAGCCTCCACCAGCCACTATTCATCCACGGGCTACTGTTCATCCAGCCTCCACTGGCTATAGTTAAGCCATCCTTCACGGGGTCTTGTTCATCCACCCCCAACCGGCTAGGGTATGTGGCGGCCTCCTCGGGGTCCAGTTCATCCAACAACAATCGCATACTACCACGGGGTCCTGTTCATCCAGCGGCAACGACCTACAAACCACCAGGGTCCTGTTCATCCAACCCCCACTAGGAACTGTTCATCCACAGCCAACCCAATTGGCTCGAGTCACCACGTCTCAACTCGTTCTACATATCGCGCGTGCGGCAACAACGAGCACTATTCATCCAGAGGCAACCCAACCGGCTATCTATGTCTCACACACGGGGGTCCGATCTGCTTCAGTTAAGCAGCAGTAGCGATCAATCGGGTTTAGTTAGCAGTGAAGGATTTGGTCACGATCAGCTAGAAGCAAAGGGATCGATTGATCGGCTTCAGTACGTAGCAGCGGGGGATCGCTCCGGTTCAGTAAGTGAACGCCTCTCACTCGGGTTCAGTTATAGCAACACTGCTTGCACCACGCGTGCGTACAAGAGAAACGCTCAAACCACAATGCATTGCTCGGCCCCGACCACCCACCGTAACCGGGAACTCCACGAAAATTTCCTCGCCCTCACTTCTACCATGATTTTTTATGTCATGGATGGCCCAAAGAATGTCATGCAGGTGCGTCCCTGGCCTGCCCAGGATGAAAAGCCCATTTTCTTTCATGATTTTTTGTCATAGAAGTAGGAGCCCACTACATCTATGATGATACGTGTTTTTTGTCACAATTATCATCATATAAGTGTCATAACCATGACAGGAAAAAAATTCGTTCGAGCCAAAATGTCATGGATGTGTCTTTTTTTGTAGTGTGGCCCGTGGACGACTATTGAAAATTGAGGCCCAACATGCTTTCTGGCCTGCTAAATGTACAGGGTGTCTACTAGGCCGTAACAGGCCAGTAGAATATTCAGCTTGTTAATGTGCCAAAGCTACATGGGCCCAACTAAGTGTTGGGTCCACTAAAGGCCCAACTAAACATTGGGCCCAATGAAGTCCCATGTAAGTTATGAGCACATAGTGTTCATGAAGGGCCCAAATGGTCGGTCAGAGAAGGCCCAAGAAAATTGCGGGCTAGCCAAATTGTGGCCCGCTGAAATGCAGGCCCGTTAGAGGCAACTATTTCGGCCTGGTCGCCTACATCAGATTGTCGCCATTTTTTCAGATAACGAATGATGGAATATACGGTAACTAGGAATTAATAACAAACCTACTCTATACAATGAAGAAATTATGGCATAGTAACTTAGAATAAATACACTATACAATAAAGGATTTATGTTATATTACATTCGCTGAGCATCAAATTTCACCACCAGTGATCAAAAAGCGCAACGAAGAAGGAGATTACAAAAACTGGGTGCCATTGCAGCGTAACAAAATAATACTAAACCAATACCACTTTCAAGAAAGTTCAAGAAAGGTTAGCCTTGAGCGGGAGCTGCTACACAAGAAGCTGAGCAAGGCTATAAGACCAGCCGAGCATGTCAGTCATAGCTTCTAGTTGTAGCTGTTTAGCAATGAGGTTCTCATTGGTGTTCGCCGCGATCTTCCTTAGAGATTGGACTTCAAGTCGAAGTTGCATTGCATAATGCCTTTCTTCTTGAAGTTGAGACTGAAGAAGTCAAACTAATTCAGGCAGCGAATTTAGTGAGCTTGTGTGACTGTTAGTCTCAAGTAACTGGAACACTGCATCAAGACATGACTTTGGGGTTTTCTCCCTATCTTTAAGATGTTTTGCCTTCTTTGTTGCAATATATGTTGGGTTGTCTCACAGCCTTCAGCAGACTTGTGCATGCGATTAGGCATATCACCCTGAAACAAGTAGAGAGATGACAGGTTTTGCACGTACATAAACAAAGATGGTAACTGTGCTATCAATTCCATCCAATTTCAAATTAGAAAATAAAGAGACAGTTCAAAATGTCAATAACATAATTTGGCATTTTCCTAATGCGGGGAGCTTCACCACACTATTGGATTACCATATCAACACAAGAAACATTGATGAAGGGCAAAAGACAAGCATTGTATCTATTTTGCTTAATGTGCATGGCATGTTGTTCATATCATTAGCCTCATCAGTAAGATAGAGCAGGAAATGACAAGGTGCAAATGTGGGCTGCTTCACCACATAGTGGATTATATATCAACAAAAACAAGCATAATGCAGGGCTAAAGAAAATCATTGGATATGTATTGAGTAATGTGCATGGTATAAAATAAGGAATTTGGTTTTACAACTAAAACTTAGAACTTACAGTTGTTTCCAACATGCATTTTGATAGAAAAACAAACTAAACAACACTTGATGATAGGGAGTATCAGCAAATTAAATAGTAGTTGAGGATAAAGGCTTTAGAAGGACTGACTTACATTAACAGTTAACACCGACTCTATAATGCCCTTCTCCATGTCAAGGGAAGGATAACTCAAGAATCTCAGCACAGAATCTTCTTCATAAGCATTCCCTGTACTATACATTTTGTAGAGAGTAATTATAGATATGACAATACTGGAAGGGATAGAGGATAGTGAAGATAAGATGCAGATTGATGCTACATAATGAACTACCTATCCCTATAAGTACAAGCATTACAGGACAAAATGTACCGACTAGAGCAATGGGCTACACTTCTGCACTGGCATTGTCTATGTATTCAAATTTTCAATAGATCTAATATTTTTTAGTAAATGGTGGGGAGGGAGATAAGATGCAGAGTAATGCTACACAAGAACCAATCCCTCCTTCCCATATTATAAGAGTGTTTTGTACACTGGTGTACTGTACAAAACACTCTTATATTATGGGACGGAGGGAGTAGCTATTAATGTAAGTACAGTGATAGAAGATGTTCGGTCCTTACAAGAGGACTGTAGAGCTAAACCTCTTCAAAAGCATTGGGTTGATTCTAAATTTATGTAAAATTTGATACAGATCTTATAATGCCCACCAAATGGAGGATAAGGAGGCTAACATGTGCAGTGATGCTACATAATCAACTAGCTATGAAAGTAAGTATGGTCATACAGGGTAAGAGGTACTCACAAGAGCAATCTAGTGTGCATTATAGTTGCGAGATTTTGTAGTCCCTTGAGAATGAATATTCTTCTCCAAACAATTTTCATACAAGTGAGATAGTAAGGCACATGCAGAACTGTAGTTCAAATTGTGCTGTGATATCGTAGATAGTACCTTACGTTGCAGACGAGACCAATGTGTAACAAGATTATTCCAGTCACTATCTACTAAATGTAGCACCGGAGACTTTACAGAAATTTTGTTTAGAGGCCTACCGTCGAAGTGTGCTCGCGTGAGGAAGGAATGATACTTCATAAATGAGTTCTTGAAAAGTGAAACCAAGACTTTCTCGTCTTGACTAGCCAGTTTGGTCCTCGCCTATTTAAAAGAATGATATCTTGTGTCTACTGTCAGCAGAAACATATGCACTAATTACCATAAATAGCATTAGTACAGTACTTAAACATAAGCTGTGGAGGAAGATTGGAAATTGTTATTTGTCTGTGGTATAATCTTTCCATTAAGGAAAGATGCGCACAAAGTTCCTGACAACAATATAAGCTTCGTCTTATAAACTGGGAAGAAGTGGAATAGGGGTCCTATTTGCTACAATTGGGGCTCTCTCCCATTCGAAAAGGGATTTCGCAACTGGATTTGGTGTAATCTTTGATGGAATGGGAGTTTTTTGTCATAAAGCTGGTTCTATGTCAACTAACATCATCATATTATGTGCTATAGTTGGGGTCTGTTGAGTTGGGGCATCAGAGATGGCCAATGTAGTAGATCTAGAGTCTGCTAGGGTTGGGGCCATGTTTTGTGGGTCTGGTGATATTGCCCCTACACCTAAAGGGCTATTTGACTTATCAGGTGTCATTACCTTTTACAAATACTTTGTTCGTGGCCCTTCGCGATCAACAATCGCTCTCTTCATTTTGAACGTTTGACACACAAGAACAACATTTGAACGGATAAATATGGTATGATGACAGATGGAATATGTACTGAAAATGGATAGGCAGGGCATATTTAAATAGATGATGTGTAAACTAAGAAAATGGTAGTGCAACAAAGTAGAAGCAATGCAAAGCATCATTTGCAAGATATGTGCAACCAATACAACTTTCCAAAGTTAGAACAAGCACCTTGGGTGAATAAGATAGGGCATCTGCCTATGACTCCTCCACTAGGGAGCTATATTGACTTAGGTCTCCCTCTAGCTCAGAATCACTGTTAGAATCATATTCTAAACACGAATCTGTTGGTGGAGAGCGTTTGCATTGCATTGCATCCAGACTTGATCTCAATCCCTTAATGCCATGTTTGACAGCCATGGCATTGTTTTGCTTTATTCTTTTCATGCGTGCAAGCTCATAATCATTATGATGTTGTTTTAGTATATGAGATTCATGAAAACATAAAAAGTAGTGAGATTATCTATGGAATGCATTCTGGATTCTACTCGAATACTGTCTCCCTCTTATGTCTCTATAAGGGGCGGTCACACATTTCAAAACTGAAGTAGGAACATTAGAATCATGTCAAATTCGTAGTTGAACAAATAAAATAAGGAATTATGAGTGGCATAATGTTTAGCTTCAATGGCGGAGTGCTAGTAGTGCGACAAAAAGCAAGTTGGAAGATTGTATTCCATGTAAAAGATCGTAGTCTATGTAAAAGGTGGATATGACACTTTTATTTCTATATAATGCAGTGTTCGTTGCCCACACATGATCGAAGAGATCACATAGAGAAATACTATTCACTCATGTATGCGGTTCTAGTATTTTGAAATAGGGTGGTCCACCATAAAAGAACATTGACAACAAATATGACAAGTCAAGCCTAGAGGTAGTGAATGAATCATTACATGTGAGCTTACTAGGACAAGTATACAAAATTGTAACTGCAGTAAGAGATCGTCCGAAATCTGAATCAAGAATATAACACCCTCGATGCGACTATATCTCCCACGTGTCGAGGCATGACTTAGAGGCATAATCGCATTGAAGGCATATGTCGAAAGTCAGGTAATCATCACAAACATCCCATGTAATATAGATAATGAAAAGGGATACATAGTTGGCTTACACTCGCCACGTCAATCAAGTACATAAATAACATACATCATCCAAACACTCATGGCCCGACTACGGCGCCAAAAGAAAGATAACCCAACAAGAGACATGGTCCCGATCACCCCCAACAGGGCACCACTACTGATCATCAGGAAAGGAAACATAGTAACGTTGAGAGTACTCGTCGAACTCCCACTTGAGCTCGAACGCGTCACCTGGAGCGGAATCACCTGGACCTACATCTAGTGTAATAGTAATCTGTGAGCCACAGGGACTCATCAATCTCGCACCCTCGCGATCAAGACTATTTAAGCTAAATAGGTAGGGTAAGGTAAATATAAGTGGAGCTGCAGCAAGCGACTAGCATATATGGTGGCTAACTTATTCGCAAAGAGAGCGAGAAGAGGAGGCAAAGCGCGAGCGAGGAATAGAGGACAACCTACGCAAGCATTACTCCAACACCGTGTCCACTTCCCGGACTCCGCCGAGAAGAGGCCATCACGGCAACACACACGGTTGATTCATTTTAATTAAGTTAAGGTTCAAGTTATCTACAACCGGACATTAACAAATTCCCATCTGCCCATAACCGCGGGCACGGCTTTCGAAAGTTCAAATCCCTGCAGGGGAGTCTCAACTTAGCCCATGACAAGCTCTCACGGTCAACGAAGGAATAGACCTCCTCCCAAGACGTTCCGATCAGACTCGGTATCTCGGTTCTTCAAGACACTTCGACAGGTTAAAACAAGACCAGCAACACCGCCCGAATGTGCCGACAAATCCTGATAGGAGCTGCACATATCTCGTTCTCAGGGCACACTCAGATAAGAAATCCATACAACTAACCAGCCCTCGGGTTTCCCCGAGGTGGCGCTGCAAGGGGCTCTAGGTTGGACCAACACTCAGAGGAGCACTGACCCGGGGGGGGTTAAATAAGATGACCCTCGAGCTCCGGAAACCCAAGGGAAAAGAGGCTAGGTGGCAAATGGTAAAACCAAGGTTGGGCATTGCTGCAAAAGCTTTAATCAAGGCGAACTATCAAGGGGTTCCCATTATAACCCAACCGCGTAAGGAACGCAAAATCCGGGAACATAACACCGATATGACGGAAACTAGGGCGGCAAGAGTGGAACAAAACACTAGGCGAGAGGCCGAGCCTTCCACCCTTTACCAAG
This sequence comes from Triticum urartu, assembly GCF_003073215.2. NCBI lineage: Eukaryota > Viridiplantae > Streptophyta > Magnoliopsida > Poales > Poaceae > Triticum > Triticum urartu. Next base: position 279,334,715 of record NC_053024.1, on the reverse strand, counting down.
TATATAGATGCATTAAGATAACATGGCAATATAATGATATCCCAACAACTAAATAAATGTTCCAACAAGGAACGGCCTCCAATCTTCACCTGCAACTAGCAACGCTATACGAGGGGCTGAGCAAAGCGGAAACATAGCCAAACAACGGTTTGCTAGGACAAGGTGGGTTAGAGGTTTGACATGGCAATTCGGGAGGCTGACAAGCAAAAGGTAGGCATCGTAGCATTGGCATAGCAAAAGAGCGAGCAATCTAGCATAGCAAAGATAGTAGTGATTTCGAGGGTATGATCATCTTGCCTGCACAGTTGTCAGAGTTGACTGGATCCTCGAAAGCAAACTCTACGGGCTCCTCGTTAGCGAACTCCTCTCCCGGCCCTACCCAAACAAGACAAACAAGCAACAAGGACACAATCAACCACGTGCAAGGATCAAACAATATGATGCAATGATGATATGCTATGCGGGATGCGATGCGGGATGCATATGCAAGATTTGACAGGAAATGCATGAACCTGGCCTCAACTTGAGAATCCAAGTGTGCCACTGGAAAGATGAGATGAAATCGCTTGAAAACAATATAAAGAACGCCGGAATCGGAGTTACGGTTTGGAAATGGCAAGCGATTCAAAATTGGCACCGGTCTGCGATTGACAGCAAGTAGCCATCTAAATGCAATGAGATGAACATGCTACAGCACCCAAAAATGACAACAAAATACATGGCAGGGATGCATTCAAGATGCTTAACAAAAGTCTAGCACTGAGCTACGGCCAATTCATCCATTAACAGGTTCAAACAAGCATGGCAAAAATGCATATGGTAAATAGATCTCAGACTTAGTGAAATTAACACTTGTCTGGAATTTCAGATCAGGTAGCACTCTTCGGAGCAACAAAACAACATGCTACAGGACCTGAACATGACAAAGTAAGACATGGCATGGAGCTACTCAAATAACTTAACAAAAGTCCCTTAGTGACCTTGAGCCAAAAGGGATCATAAAATATACTAACAAGCACGCGAACATCGCAAAAAAACATAATCAGTTTTCAGACTTGGTGAAAACTGGCACATGCTGAAACATAACTCAAGTAGGCAAGTAAACGAGCTCGATGCACTCACTACGGTGCAAGTCATGGCAAGACAAGCATAAATCCATCAAGAAGGCACAAAATGCAAGCTAGACATGGAAAGAACAATGGCATAGCATGCGCGGATCAACTACAACATCATCGGCAAAATTGCAAACAAGTTGACAATCTGCCCAGATTCACAAAGTAGCAAAAGTAGAGCTCGATTGACTCAAGCTAGGGTGCTCCATAATTGCAAACAAAGACATGGATGGATAGAGCACCACAATATTAACAAAACTCCTTTACTGATCATCCTCAAAAGAGGCACGGATCACTCGGAAACAACATGAACATATGGCAACATGAGATAAACAGCTCAAGGACTTTGTGGAATTGCTAAGTCCCTGAAATCAGAATTAGCAAGTGCCTCACTTTGCAAGCTTGCACTAGTCACCACACACATCACAAAAATACATGGTTGCACCTCTGGAAAGATGACAAAACCCTTAACAAAACATATGTAGAGCATCAGGGCATATCATGCACACATTAATCATGGCAAAAAATGACAAAAGTCTAAATGGAGTAGCAGATCTGACAATTATCTCAAGTAACCCTCTTCTAACATCATTTCGGGCATCAAGATGAACTCAAATGACAATGATGCAATGGAATGAAATGATGTACTCTCTGAGGCGAACAATTTGATATGCTATATGCACGAATCGGAGCTACGGATGCAAAGTTACGGGGCCATGAACATGAGCATATGAATCTGCAATTTCAGGACTTGGAGAGAATTCAACCTCCGGATTAGGGTTTACTGTTCACCGGATCTGGCTCGCGGCACGCGGCCCGACGATGACCGGATCGAGCTCGCCGGAGGGCTGGTCGGCGACGAGGGAGAGGAGGCCGGCCGGAGAGGAGGCGAGGCCGAGAAGAGTCGGCGGCGGCGGTGGGCGACCGGGGCGGCGGCGGCTTGGGTCGGCCGCGGTGGCCGGCGTCGAGCCAGAGCGGGGCGGCGGCTGCTCGGAGGAGGCGGCGGGCGAGGCTGCGGGTGGCGAGGCGGCGGCGCGCGGTGGTCGGCGAGGTCTGGTCGCCGGGGCGGAGACGGGCGCGGGAGGCGGAGGCCTTTGGGCCGCGGGGGCCTGAGGCGGGCTGCCCGGGTCGGCGGCGGGGGCGGTGCGGCGGCGCCACGTGGTGGCGTGGGAGTGGTGGCGGCGACTTTGTCCGGCCCGGACGGACGTGTCCGGCCGGCGTGAGGTGGAAAATTAGGGTTTGAGGACGAGGGGGATCCAGAATTTCGGAGGAGGGGATAGTTTTATAGGTAGAGGGAGCTAGGGGAGTCCAAATGAGGTGCGGTTTTCAGCCACGCGATCGTGATCGAATGCTCTAGATGATGGAGCAGAGTTAGGTGGGTTTTGGGCCAAAATGGAGGGGTGTTGGGCTACAACAAACACGAGGCCTTTTCGGTCCCTCGGTTAACCGTTGGAGTATCAAACGAAGTCCAAATGATACGAAACTTGACAGGCGGTCTACGGTAGTAAACCAAGGCCACTTGGCAAGTCTCGGTCCAATCCGGAAATTTTTAATTCCCACACACGAAAGAAAGTTAGAATTGACCACCGGAGGAGAACGAAGCTCCGGAATGCAAAACGGACAACGGGGAAAATGCCCGAATGCATGAGATGAACACGTATGCAAATGCGATGCACATGATGACATGATATGAGATGCACGACAACGATAACAACACACGGAGACAAAGAAACGAACCCGAGAAAATAAAATAACTTAACGCCGGAAATGGCAAGAGTTGGAGTACAAATTGGGGAAAGTTATATCTGGGGTGTTACAACACTCCACCACTATGAAAGGATCTCGTCCCAAGATCCAGGACTGAAAGAATGCCGGGTACTCAGAACGGAGGTGATCCTCGCGTTCCCAGGTAGCTTCACGGTCGGAATGGTGTGACCACTTGACTTTGAGAAATTTGATTGACTTGTTGCGAGTCTTGCGTTCAGTCTCTTCGAGAATAGCAACTGGGTGCTCACGATAAGAGAGATCTTCTTGGAGCTCAATGTCCTCGAAGTTGACGGTGCGGTCAGGAGTCTTGAAGCACTTTCGAAGCTGAGAGACATGGAACACATCATGAACATTTGCAAAGTTTGAAGGAAGCTCGAGTTGATAGGCGAGGTCGCCTCTCTTGCTGACAATCTTGAAAGGTCCCACGTATCTGAGGGCAAGCTTCCCTTTGATACCGAAGCGACGAGTACCTTTCATAGGAGAGACGCGGAGGTAAACATGATCTCCGATCTCGAAAGCCAAATCACGGTGCTTACTATCATAGTAGCTCTTCTGGCGGGACTGGGCTGCTTTGAGGTTATCACGAATGACTTTGCACATTTCTTCTGCCTCTGTGATTAAGTCATTTCCCAAAAGCTGACGTTCACCGGTTTCAGACCAGTTGAGAGGGGTACGGCACTTCCTGCCATACAGAATTTCAAATGGGGCCTTGCCCGAACTTGCTTAAAAACTGTTGTTGTAGGAGAATTCAGCATAAGGAAGAAAATCCTCCCACTTCATGCCGAAGGAGATCACACAAGCCTTGAGCATATCTTCAAGAATCTGGTTGACACGCTCGACTTGACCGCTAGTTTGAGGATGGAAAGTGATGAGGACATCAATACCATTGTTACACCCACAGCCCCTACTGTTACATATACTGGACCAATTACTAGAGCTCGCGCACGCCAATTAAATTACCAGGTACTTTCGTTTCTTGGTAATGATTCTAATGTTCATGAGATTATGATGCTGCCTAAATTGGATACATTTGTGTTGCTTTCAAATGAAGGGCCTAGCTTGGAGAAGGATGAACATTGGAGCAAGAACACGCATGGAGTTGATGGCATGCGCAAGGGGATCAAGAACGGAGTTACAAGTGATGATTTCAGGACTTTGAAGCCGCCATAAGGAGTGCATGAAGCCTTGGACGAAATATACAAGATGCCACTTCATAATATTCGTCCATAGGCTATTCTAGGTGCTGCGTCACCTTATTAATGGGCCAGGCCCATGTAATTTCGAAATACTTAAGTATAGGCTATTTTTAGAGTCCGTATGTGTGGGGAAACAAGAGTTAGGGTTGGTTTCGGACCCCACCCTGAAGGGCCACGAAATTTCCCCCTCTTCCTCCATATATACAGCCCTTAGGGCGTCGTTTAGACTTTGGGTTTTGTTTAGATTAAAAGTTCGCCCTAGCTGCAACTTCTCGTACTTCGTTTGTGTCCAACGACCAGACCAAGACGTCACAGAACCCCACCTTGATCAATAAAGCTTTCATCTTATATTCGCAATATCTAGATTGCAATCTCAGTTTCTTGCTTGTTCTTCGTTTGCTCGCAGGAAATAGGCCCTCGTGGTCAGGTTGATCGTGCTCCGGCGTGGTCAATAACCCCTCGGAAGTTGGTTTAGCGATTGCTAAGGCGCGACGTCTCGCACGTTCGTAGTCGGATCGTCAAGGTCGACTCCCACAGAAAACGATAGCCACCATCTCATCGAAACATCGGGACACCTTTGCCTCTATCAAGTGGTATCAGATTTTCAGGTTGCTCGGTGAGATTTTTACAGTTTTTTGTAGATTAGATCGAGTATGTTCTTCATACCTACAGTCCACGAAAAAGCCACAAAAAAAATTAGGGTTAGTTCATCATATCCGAACCAATCTGAGCCTTTGCATAATCTTTTTAGGGTTTTTGCTTTGTTGAATTTGCGGTTGCATCGTCGTGTCAAGTTGCTGGTCTTAGAGTCTAGTCTTTTAGAGTTTTGAGTTCTGGTCATAAGTTGTCACGCCGCCGCCGCACCATCATCATCGCCCATCTACCACCATTGCTTATCCGCCACCGTTCTGAATCCGTATCCATATACCACCACCAATCCGTATCCATATACCACCACCAATCTGTATCCATATACCACCACCAATCTGTAACCATATATCCACCACCAATCCGAGTTCTTCTCATATTAGGTTTGTTCTTGAGATCAATCTCAATTCCGATTCGTGTTTCCTTGCCTGCGTAGGTCTCGGAAAAAAAAAGAGTCTGGAGACCCTCGGGCAGTTTTTAGGCCAAAATTTTCACGGGCAAAAATATTTTTTCCCTATCCTATTTTACGTTTTTCTGAGTCTTTTGAGCCACGTTCCATCATAGAGATTTTTTGTCGCACTTTTTCGTCGTCGCTGCCCTGATTTCCGAAAAAAAAAGTGAAAAAAAATTTCGTGCCCATCCTATCAGTTTGACGAGGGAAGAGTTTTGAGACACTCGCCATTATAGTAACTTTTCGCAAAAAAAAAGAGGAGCGCAAAAAAAAGAGGAGCGCAAAAAAAAGCAAAAAAAAAGTTCCAGAGTGTGCTTTTCCCTTATTTACGTGCAGCGCCGTGATTTTGTTAGTGTTCTAGGCTCGCGTCTCTAGCACGGTCTAGCCTAGGACCAGCACAGTACCGTCGTTGAGCGTTTATTCAACTTTGCATCTCTGAATTGATTATTGCTGACCCTTTTTGCTACCATACTATAAGCCTTCCCAGCTCCACATACCTCTACGTCGTGCGTTTGACTCTCCCTGGCAATCGCTCTATCCAAGCTTTTGAGAGTTTTGACTACAACGGTTGCCGATCACCGCCTGCTGCTGCGTAAGAACTGCTAAGAATTTGAGATTTGCTTGACGGATTTGTGACACCCGCCACCAACACCTCTTGTTAGTATTCTGTAGGATCATATTCTTGTGTGTTTTCTATTGTTGCTAACCATGGCAGGATCACAAGCCGCCGAGACTGACTGGGAGAACATGACGAATCAGGAGTTGCATGATAAATTTCAGCAAATGATGAATGGACAGGTGCAGGATGTGCTAAACAGATTTGAAGAGGCCATGGAGAAGATAGATGACATTGAGAAGACGTTCGAAACAAAGCTCGATAACAGGTTTAATGAATTGCTCGCGCGTCTTCCACCACCACCACCAGCTGCACCTAACGCACCTCTACAACAACAACAACGACGACTACCTACACATCGTGAAACAGCCCTCCGCCGAGCAAGCCGTCTCCCTCTTGCACCTGGCCAAACTGTTGGTGCTGCTGTTGCTACTTCTGTGGCTCCTGCTGCTGATGTGGAGGAGGATAATTTTGCTGGCGATTACGAGGATGAGGTTGATCAAAATCAGAACTACGTGCCACCTCCAGCACAGCAACCATCAGGTCGTCCACATGGCCTTCTGAAAAGAATCCCAAAACTTGGAGGTAAAGATGCTGCCACGGTCTGAAGATATCACTTGAGGGATACCGTGCAAAGAGACAATTCGAGAGGTATAGAGTTCCGCCAATTGAGCTGCAGTGATCGACTCTTTGATAGGTAGAAAATGAGCCACTTTAGTGAGTTTGTCGATGACAACGAATATAGCATCATTGCCACGCTTGGACTTTGGAAACCCAGTCACGAAGTCCATTTCAATGTGGTCAAACTTCCATTCTGGAATGGCAAGAGGTTGGAGGAGACCAGCTGGCCTTTGGTGTTCTGCCTTCACTCTTCTGCAGACATCACATTCATTCATGAATTGAGCAATCTCGTGCTTCATTCGAGTCCACCAATAAGCTTGCTTAAGGTATTGATACATCTTCGTGCTCCCAGGGTGGATGGAGAGGAGAGAATTGTGAGCCTCGTTCATGATCACTTTACGAAGTTCACCCTTAGGTACCACAATATGATCCTCGAAGAAGAGAGTGTCCTTGTCATCAAGGCGGTAGCACTTGTACTTGGGTTGACTCTTGGCAATCCCAATCTTCACCTTTTTCACCATAGCATCAAGAAGCTGGGCTTGGCGAATCTGGTCTTCCAAGGTAGGAGAGACTTGAAGGTTGGCGAGGAAACCTTGAGGAACAACTTGCAGATTAAGTTTGCGGAAAGCTTCACAAAGCTCGAGTTGATAAGGCTTGAGAATCAGACTGTTGCAATAAGCCTTCCTGCTCAATGCGTCAGCAATCACATTGGCCTTGCCTGGAGTATACTCAATACTCGGATTATACTCTTGAATCATTTCGACCCATCGAGTTTGCCTGAGATTGAGATTAGGCTGGGTGAAGATGTACTTGAGACTCTTGTGATCAGTGAAAATGTCCACTTTTCTTCCCAATAAAAGATGTCTCCAAGTCAAAAGAGCACGCAAAACTGCTGCCAACTCGAGATCATGAGTGGGGTAGTTCTTCTCATTAGGTTTCAACTGGCGAGAGGTATAAGCAACAACTTTCTTCTCTTGCATCAATACTGCGCCAAGACCTTGGAGAGAGGCATCACAAAAGACCTCGTACGCTTTGGATTCATCAGGCGGAGTCAGAACTGGAGCAGTGATCAATTTCTCTTTCAAAGTGTTGAAAGCAATGTCACACTCCGGAGACCAAACGTACTTGATGTGCTTCTGAAGAAGATTAGAGAGAGGCTTCGCGATCTTAGAAAAGTTTTCAACGAATCTTCGACAATAGCTTGTGAGACCGAGGAAATTGCGGAGTTGCTTGTGAGACCGACAATAGCTTGTGAGACCTAGAAATTTCACGCAACTCAAGGACCCTCGTAGAGAGTTGGAGATTTCGTTATTTTCATATTTGAGAGTTTTCTCGAATTTGAAAAGAGGATCATTTGATTTATTTATTTCATCTTCAATTATTTTTTCCAATATCAAAAAAATGAAAGAGGGAATAATATGACTTTCCCAAAATATAGGAAAAATGAAGATTTAATAAATAGATCAAATTTTGTTTTCCGGTGTTTGTTTGCATTTTAGTTGGATAGGGAAAAATGCGCGTTTTCAAAAATTGCATTTTAGGTCCGGAGAAAAGTTCATTTTGTTCGACTCATTTTTAGGAGTCGGGGAAAATTTACTTTAGTTTTTTTGGAGTTCGTTTAGTTAGTCTTCTTTTTGTTTCTCTGCGCGGAACCGATTAAAAAAAATGGAGCAGGCCCAGCTGGCCGATCGCCCCTGCTCCCCTGCGCGCCGTGCCAGCGCCAGGCCAGGCGCCAGGCCGCCTCGTCTTGCGCGAGCCGAGTCCCAGAGGGACTCTAGGCTAGCCCTTGCCTCTTTCCTTTGTTTTGTTTTCCTTTTCCTCTCCTTTTTCTTGTCCCCTACCCCAAGTCTAGTCCCCCCCACCTATATAAATACCCCCACAACCCCTCCCCCTCTTCCCACACCAAAACCCAAGCCCCTCTCCTCCTAAGCCGCGCCCCACCCCGCGCCCTCAACCGCGCCGCGCCGCCTCACCCGCCGCCTCACCCGCGCCGCGCCTCAAGCCGCCGCCCGCGCCTCTTACCCGCCGCTGCCACCTTACGCCGCCGTTCGCCGGAGCCCCTCGCCAAGGTTGCCCCGCGCCGCGTCTCTTTTTCTTCCCCGGTTCGGTTTTTCTCTAGAAATCGTTCTGTTTTCTTCCAATTCTTTTCGTTTTCTTTCCGGTTTTTGTTTCGGTTCTTTTCCGAAACCCTAGATCGGTTTTTTGTTTTCTTTCCGGTCTTTTTCTCCGAAAACCCTAGATCGGGTTTCGTTCTTCTCTCGGACCGTTCGTCTCAACGAACGTGATCACCGATTATCCCCGGTTAACGCCGCCCGTTTGTTTAACCGTTCTTCTTTTTTCTTTTCGTCGGATTTATTCCGCGATCGCGATCTCAGATCCGATCTTCGTTCTAGTTTATCTTCTCGCCCGTTTATCGGAATCAGGTGATTCAAGCGCCTGGAGTTTCGTCTCGAAACCACCGTTCCGTCTAATCAACTTGAACAAGCTTTTGCTACAGTAAAATTTGACCTAGTTTCAACTTGCTAGAACCGAGTTGTTTTCTTCTGTCGTTTGTTTTTCCGTTTCTCTATTCGGTTAGTTCTTTCCTTGCAACCGGAGTTCTTAAGTTGAACTTTCTGGTTCGCTCTCTTGTTCAAGTTTTACCTGTGCATTAGATGAGTACTTATAGTGTGCTTGTTGTTTGTCTGCGTTAGATCACCCGGATTGCGCCGCTTATTACTTCGAATCCATAGGTCTCGCGGATCATCAGCAAGGCAAGTTCACACTTTGATCATACCTTTTCTACAACCCATGTTTTATTGCATTAGATCAATCCTCTCACATTGCATGATTAGGATCTAATTAAATTGTGGGATGGGAAGTAGATGAGGTAGTACCTATTACCTGTATTATTATAAAACCTTTGGTAGTTACTTCTACGTTTGCTTATTATGCCATGCTATGCTAGTAGACGTGGATTGGGTGAGTGATATCCATGACAGATGTGAGTGTTAATTAATGGTTTATCTAAGGTGGCAACTTAAACACACATCTGGGTGGATTGAGGTACCTGGTTATTCTCGGATTGCCTGTCTAGGCACCTGGGTAACCAGGATTGCCTGTTTTTTTTATGGACCGCCACCCAGGCTCAAAGGGATCATGAGATTTTTCATGCTAGAAACTTCCGTGTGCAGCCACAAGCCATTATGGGCTCTGGCATAGTTGACTAAGTCATGCGAACTCTTACAGGGTAGACTAGCAGATGTAGGGGTTGTAGGTGGTACGGTCTACCCAAACGTAAGGTGCTAGCGCTTCTGAAAGACTATGTCTCGGTCATCCGTCTTCTCAAACACCATGTAGTGCGAGAAACCAAACGGAGGCGATCGAGTCTTGTGGGGAAAAGTGCGCAAACCTCTGCAGAGTGTAACAAACTAATCATGATTAGCCGTGTCCCCGGTTATGGACAATTTGAGTATCTAGTTCTTGGATTATCCTGTTGATCTCATCATGTTACTTTAAATGAATTTTGTTGGGTTTAATGATGTTACTTAATTGGGATTGAGAATGCTGTCAACCATTCTCAATGTTCAACCACCAACCATGATAGTTAAATAAATTATATTCCTTTGCAGTAGGGAAAAATTGGCGTTTCACAAAAACTATAACCATAGAGCTTTTCCACCAGACAAATATGCATGTAGTGATAGCCATTGTTCATCATTATTTTCTATGGTGTGAATTTGCCAGTACATTCAATGTACTGACCCGTTTCGGGCTGCAACGTCTCATGTTGCAGGTTTTCTTACGACAAGTAAGTGATACGTTAGGGTTACGATTTCTACACTCAACTTTGCCGTTGGTGTTGATGGGAAACCACAACCTTGTTGCTTCCGCTATATGGATTGAGGTAATAGTATTTACGTTACTTTATACATGTGATTTACCTCTGTTACAAATCCTTCGAGTACTGTGTGTGTCAGCATACCGATCCAGGGATGACACTTAAGCACAGAGACTTGATCCATTCGGGTCGGGTCGCTACAAGATGGTATCAGAGCACATGTTGACTGTAGGACATGGCCCTAGAAAATGGCAAGCCCATAGTAAAGATTTTCTCTACAACTATCTTTTCAAAAAGATCTTTTACCCCTCTTCTCTTCTGAGCTTGTTCAAAAATTCCCTTTTAGTGAGACTATACCCTTTTCCCTTTTTGACCACTCGAAGATTCGGTTGATGAGACCACTCCAAGAAGGACAAGATACCGGACAACTAAGACCATTCGGACTGAAGAAGATTTTACCGTGCATGGAAACTACAACTGTTGAAGACTCTGAAGATTAGGAGAATTTGAAGGCTCTGAAGAATTCCCAGATTTGTATGAGCTAGGAATGGCTACCCTTTTTGGAATTTGGCAGACTATGGAAGTTGTCAATACCCGAGATCAAGGTGTGTCGGAGAAAGACTGAAACAAGGAGCATGAGAACTCAAAGTTTTGTCAAGAAAACCCTAAGGCAGGAGATATCAACTATGGAATGATAGCTCATGGAAATGACAAGAGCAGAAACACAGCTATCCAAGAAGTTATCTCCCGCTGATGCTATTGTCACCGTGCTGAGTTAAGGATGCATTTCTTCAGAATGGATTTGATGGAAGAAGGCTGATGGAGCACCTATCAGTAAGATGAAGTTTTAACCTTAGCTGGTGTATCACCAGGATCTGGAGTAGTACATCAAGAAGTTTAAGGTGGAGTTCCATGAAAGCATATTAGACAAGGAAGCATTTCGTGAAGAACTCAGGAACCAAAAGATGAAAGTAGCCAAGCTGGAGGAGCTACAACCTCAAGATACCGGAGATTTGTCAGGAACGGAAGGATAGTATGACCATGGTTCATGTGAAGGATGTTGAAATCAGAAGTTTGGAACGCAACTTCAGAATATTGAAGGACGTCACGAGAGACTTCGCGTCAACAGAGTTGATCTGGCAAAAGAACTTGAGAAGGACAAGCATGATCGAAAGAAGCCATTGGAGGCATGAACAAGGCTTGAAGAGTTTGAAGAGTTGATGATTTATTGACCTTTAGAAGATCAAACCCCTGTTATACACCTACGTTAGATGCGACGTTTGTGAGCTGTCATTTGTTTGATGTTTTTTCGACAGCCACAATAAAACCTGTCTTTTCAAAACCTTTGTTTGTATTGTGTGCATCTCTCTTGATCTCTCTTATCTCACCCCAAAACCCATGGACCTAATAGAGGATGAATGGAGATGAGCTTGTATTTTCGGGACCGATGAGTCAATTGGAGACAGACCGAGGGATTCAGAACATGGAGGATCATATGGAGAACAACCCTATAGCCGGAAAGGATATGGCCCAGCATGCTCTTCAATGTTTTGAAAGAGGTGCTGCTACTTGGTGGAGGATGTACCAAACCATCAATGAATGGCAAGGAGTAACCACTTGGAAAGAATTTAAGTTGACTTTGCTAAAGTCTCAGTTTGTGTCCTAGAAGTTGAAGCCTTATGGAAAGGATATGAAGAAAACTTGTGCATGCAAGCTTTGTGGAGAAATAGGACACAACCATAAAGAACACAAGGATGAATGCCCTAACTGTGAAGGAAGTCACCCAGCTGAAGAATGCCCAACTAGGCAGATCACTTGTTTCTTGTGTGAAGGGACTACCCACTACCCTGCTCAGTGTCACATTTACCCCTTGGTACAAAGAACCATCCACCAGAAGGAAGAAGCAATGAAAGGAGCCCTTATGGAAAGTTTAGAAGAACCTATGATGAAGAAAGAGGTGGAGGACACACCCAAAGAAGAGCCAATTAAACCCTGCACCAAGTCATGCTATTCATGTGGAGAAGAAGGACACCTCTCCCAGAATTGTATGAATGGGGATCTAGTAGAATTCCCGACGGAGGAAGTAGAATATGACCCACAGGAAATAGAAGCCATGATTGGCATGGAAAGGTCCAGGAAGAGAAGTAGATTGGATACCAGGAAGGACCTGAGTCATATCACCTGTTACAGGTGCAAGGAGTCAGGGCACTACCTCAACAATTGCCCAAAAAGGAAGCCAAGGACCCAAGTAGGCTATAAAATCACAAGGAAACCTCGAAACTTGCCAGAAGTAATATGTTTCCGTTGTAATGAAGCAGGGCACTTTGCCAGAGCTTGTCCGAAGGAGAAGGAGACTTGTGAAAAATAGTTGAGTTTGTAACAGAAGAAATATAGTAGTAGTGAGAACATTTTCCTTTATATTGAGGTGTTGAGTTGAGGCATGTAATGGAAAAACAGGAGATTGTAATAATTTGAGAATGAATAAAGTTAGCATCGTTGGTACTGATATGGATTTTATGAGTTGTTACTCTATGAGGAAGGATTTTGACCATTTTAAGGATATGAGAAATATGGTCTATGGAAGATTTGTGCATTTTAAGGGTGGTAGTCCCCTGTAAGAACTCTTGACCCCTGGAAAAGATAAGGATACTCCACTGAGTGGATTTCGGACAAAATGAATACGAGTTTTGTCTTGATATGTGTGATATCCCAAGAGTGTGTGGGATGAAGATGGAGAACATCAGTTGTTTGGACCAAATGTGATCAAGGAGTCAGAAGAGAATGTTAAGTTGATTTGAGGTAGACTGAAAGTAGCTTAGTCCAGGCAGAAGAGTTAGGTAGACTCAAAAACTCAGGGAGGTAGTCTATGAAATTGGAGACAGAGCATGCCTTCGCGTGTCCCCTATGCGAGGAGTTAAATGGATTGGAGTTAAGGGAAAATTAGCCCCGAGATTTGCAGGACCATACCGAGTTTTGGAGCGTATGGAAAAGTGGCTAACAAGTTGGAGTCACCCGAAGGACTGTCAGGAGTTCGTGATGTGTTTCACGTTTCCTAGTTGAAGAAGTGCCATACAGAGATGGCCAATATTCCCCTGTAAGGACGCTCGACCCTGGAAGAGGATATGCCCTTATCGATAAACGATTTTATAGGAGTAACACAAAACCTGAGAGTTGTGAAGGAACGATAGATGGTTGTTTGGCTTGCAGCATCTATGGATTTATCCGAACTTGGTTAGTCGACAAGAGAAATTCTGCAATGCTTGTGAGGATGACCGAGTGTTAGAATGCGAGATTCGCTAAACCGTATACAAGGTAATGATTTGGGTGCGGGATGGATGGATCACCATACCGACTTACTCTTATTATTTGCCTTGCTATGTGGGATGGTAAATCTGAGTGACTTACCTATAGTAAAGAGACGACGATCAAAACCCTGTTTAAACTTAGAATGGTATAAGTATTTTTCCCTTGTACATGGCAGTTGTGCCAACCGTAGGTTATACGGTGAGGATCAACCAAGACCCATTTCCTGCAGGAGAAACCATAAATTGTTGACCACCATGAGATATCGATAGTTGCTTAGTTTTGGTGCCAGACCGTCAGCTAAGAAGACCCAGTCACAGAATAACCTTACCAAGGAAAAAGAACAGAAGAATGGAGGAAAAGGTTATGCCACTACCGAAAGAGCCAGAGAAGGAATTATACAGAAGATCTGAGAAGACGGCACTGTCAAGAATAAGGATGGCGTATATGAGTTTTGATGGAACTGTAACGATGCTTCTAAGGGTGGTAGTACACGAGACCCTGGCGACGATCAATGGATTTTTGAGGAGAACCCAAACCCAACCTATTTCTTTCTAGCCTCTCCGAATCTCGAGGACGAGATTCATTTTTAACGGTGGTAGGTTTGTAACATCCCAAATTTTCAATTTGGAATGTTATACATTAGATCATCGTGCATAGCATATTTTCTTGCATTTTGGTCGATCCTAGAAATTTCACGCAACTCAAGGACCCTCGGAGAGAGTTGGAGATTTCGTTATTTTCATATTTGAGAGTTTTCTCGAATTTGAAAAGAGGATCATTTGATTTATTTATTTAATCTTCAATTATTTGAAAGAGGGAATAATATGACTTTCGCAAAATATAGGAAAAATGAAGATTTAATAAATAGATCAAATTTTGTTTTCCGGTGTTTGTTTGCATTTTAGTTGGATAGGGAAAAATGCGTTTTCAAAAATTACCTTTTAGGTCCGGAGAAAAGTTCATTTTGTTCGACTCATTTTTAGGAGTCGGGGAAAATTTACTTTAGTTTTTTTGGAGTTCGTTTAGTTAGTCTTCTTTTTGTTTCTCTGTGCGGAACCGATTAAAAAAATGGAGCAGGCCCAGCCGGGCAAAGGCCCAGCCGGCCGATCGCCCCTGCGCGCCGTGCCAGCGCCAGGCCAGGCGCCAGGCCGCCGCCTCTTGCGCGAGCCGAGTCCCAGAGGGACTCTAGGCTAGCCCTTGCCTCTTTCCTTTGTTTCGTTTTCCTTTTCCTCTCCTTTTTCTTGTCCCCTACCCCAAGTCTAGTCCCCCCCACCTATATAAATACCCCCACAACCCCCCCTTCTTCCCACACCAAAACCCAAGCCCCTCTCCTCCTAAGCTGCGCCCCACCCCGCGCCCTCAACCGCGCCGCGCCGCCTCACCCTCCGCCTCACCCGCGCCGGGCCTCAAGCCGCCGCCCGCGCCTCTCACCCGCCGCCGCCGCCTTACGCCGCCGTTCGCCGGAGCCCCTCGCCAAGGTTGCCCCGCGCCGCGTCTCTTTTTCTTCCCCGGTTCGGTTTTTCTCTACAAATCGTTCTGTTTTCTTCCAATTCTTTTCGTTTTCTTTCCGGTTTTTGTTTCGGTTCTTTTCCGAAACCCTAGATCGGTTTTCCGTTTTCTTTCCGGTCTTTTTCTCCGAAAACCCTAGATCGGTTTTCGTTCTTCTTTCGGACCATTCGTCTCAACGAACGTGATCACCGATTATCCCCGGTTAACAACGCCCGTTCGTTTAACCGTTCTTCTTTTTTCTTTTCGTCGAATTTATTCCACGATCGCGATCTCAGATCCGATCTTCGTTCTAGTTTATCTTCTCGCCCGTTTATCGGAATCAGGTGATTCAAGCGCCTGGAGTTTCGTCTCGAAACCACCGTTCCGTCTAATCAACTTGAACAAGCTTTTGCTACAGTAAAATTTGACCTAGTTTCAACTTGCTAGAACCGAGTTGTTTTCTTCCGTCATTTGTTTTTCCGTTTCTCTGTTCGGTTAGTTCTTTCCTTGCAACCGGAGTTCTTAAGTTGAACTTTCTGGTTCACTCTCTTGTTCGAGTTTTACCTGTGCATTAGATGAGTACTTATTGTGTGCTTGTTGTTTGTCTGCGTTAGATCACCCGGATTGCGCCGCTTGTTACTTCGAATCCCTAGGTCTCGCGGATCATCAGCAAGGCAAGTTCACACTTTGATCATACCTTTTCTACAACCCATGTTTTATTGCATTAGATCAATCCTCTCACATTGCATGATTAGGATCTAATTAAATTGTGGGATGGGAAGTAGATGAGGTAGTACCTATTACCTGTATTATTATAAAACCTTTGGTAGTTACTTCTACGTTTGCTTATTATGCCATGCTATGCTAGTAGACGTGGATTGGGTGAGTGATATCCATGACAGATGTGAGTGTTAAATTTTAATGGTTTATCTAAGGTGGCAACTTAAACACACATCTGGGTGGATTGAGGTACCTGGTTATTCTCGGATTGCCTGTCTAGGCACCGGGGTAGACCAGGATTGCCTGTTTTTTTATGGACCGCCACCCAGGCTCAAAGGGATCATGAGATTTTTCATGCTAGAAACTTCCGTGTGCAGCCACAAGCCATTATGGGCTCTGGCATAGTTGACTAAGTCATGCGAACTCTTACAGGGTAGACTAGCAGATGTAGGGGTTGTAGGTGGTACGGTCTACCCAAACGTAAGGTGCTAGCGCTTCTGAAAGACTATGTCTCGGTCATCTGTCTTCTCAAACACCATGTAGTGCGAGAAACCAAACGGAGGCGATCGAGTCTTGTGGGGAAAAGTGCACAAACCTCTGCAGAGTGTAACAAACTAATCATCATTAGCCGTGTCCCCGGTTATGGACAATTTGAGTATCTAGTTCTTGGATTATCCTGTTGATCTCATCATGTTACTTTAAATGAATTTTGTTGGGTTTAATGATGTTACTTAATTGGGATTGAGAATGCTGTCAACCATTCTCAATGTTCAACCACCACCATGATAGTTAAATAAATTATATTCCTTTGCAGTAGGGAAAAATTGGCGTTTCACAAAAACTATAACCATAGAGCTTTTCCACCAGCCAAATATGCATGTAGTGATAGCCATTGTTCATCATTATTCTCTATGGTGTGAATTTGTCAGTACATTCAATGTATTGACCCGTTTCGGGCTGCAACGTCTCATGTTGCAGGTTTTCTTACGACAAGTAAGTGATACGTTAGGGTTACGATTTCTACACTCAACTTTGCCGTTGGTGTTGATGGGAAACCACGACCTTGTTGCTTCCGCTATATGGATTGAGGTAATAGTATTTACGTTACTTTATACATGTGATTTACCTCTGTCACAAATCCTTTGAGTACTGTGTGTGTGTCAGCATACCGATCCAGGGATGACACTTAACCACAGAGACTTGATCCATTCAGGTCGGGTCGCTACAGTTGCTTCACGTTCTGAGGACGTTCCCAATTCACAATTGCAGACACCTTCTCAGGATTCACGGCAATGCCCTTGGCGGAGATGATATGACCAAGATAAAGAACCTCATCGAGCCAAAATTCACACTTGGAGAACTTGGCGTAGAACTGATGTTCCCTCAACTTATCAAGCACCAAACGCAAGTGTTTGGCATGATCTTCCTTGTTCTTCGAGAAAACCAGAATGTCGTCGAGATAGACCAAAACGAAGTCATCGATGTAGGCATTGAAGATGAAGTTCATCATGCGAGAGAACGTCGGAGGAGTGTTGACGAGGCCAAAAGATGACAGTGTATTCATATGAACCAAAGCATGTCCTGAAGCCGTCTTGGGAATATCTTGCTCACGGATACGAATCTGATGATAACCCATACGGAGATCAAGCTTGGAGAATACTTGGGCACCTTTGAGTTGTTCGAACAGCTCATTGATGTTGGGAAGTGGGTATTTGTTCTTGATGGTCTTCTTGTTCAATGGACGGTAATCAACACAAAGTCGGTCCGTTCCATCCTTCTTCTTCACAAAAAGAACACCACAACCCCACGGAGAAGAACTAGGCCGGATGAGACCCATTTTCTCTTGAATATCGAGTTGCTTCTTCAGCTCCTTTAACTCTTCAGGTCCGAGCTTGTAAGGACACTTGCACACAGGTTCCGTACCGGGCTCAAGATCAATGACGAATTCAACTGTACGGTGCGGAGGCATTCCTGGAAGCTCTTCTGGAAAGACGTCTTGATATTCGCAAACGACTGGAATTTGCGAGATAGCATCCAGTTCACCCTTCTCATTGAGAGAAAACAGACGGATGGTATTATCCCGAGCGGCAAAGACAATTATATCCTCAGACGAATGAGTCAATTGAATCTGCCTGGCTGCACAATCAAGATGTGCCTTGTGCTTAGAAAGCCAATCCATTCCGAGAATAAGATCAATATCCGAATTACCAAGAACCACCGGAGAAGATAGAAACTTG
Source organism: Triticum urartu (assembly GCF_003073215.2). Classification (NCBI taxonomy): domain Eukaryota; kingdom Viridiplantae; phylum Streptophyta; class Magnoliopsida; order Poales; family Poaceae; genus Triticum; species Triticum urartu. The sequence goes on along the minus strand of NC_053024.1, from coordinate 279,316,733 downwards.
TAATCGCCCAACGTGATAGAGATATCGGGAGCAACCAAACTAGAAGTCAAAAGCTTGCCGGGAGAAACAACTTGCATGACTTTGGGCATGATCTCGGTATCAACATTGTGCTTTGATGCAAACGGGCATGACAAGAAAGAATGCGATGCACCAGTATCAAAAAGTACTTTAGCGGGAACATCATTAACAGGAAGGTTACCCATGATGACATCTGACGAGTCCTCTGCCGGAGCTGCATCCATCAAATTGACCTTGGCGTGCTTGGGGTTATGCTTGACCACAGCTGTACTTGCCGATCTCACAGGAGGAGGAGGAGGAAGACGCCTCTGGTTGAGACACTTGTTGGCATAATGACCCTTCTGTTGGCACTTGTTGCACGTGACCTTTGAAAGTGGACGGTGGTACGGAGCACTCGATCTTGGAGCTTGAGACGAAGTCTTGTTCTGAAAGCCAGGGTTGGGTGGGTGGGAAGAACCACTGCCATCTTTGCTCTTCTGCTGATACGGCTGACGGAACGAAGGAGGAGGAAGCCAATACTTTTACTGCTTGGCCACTTGAGTAGAGGAAGAAGGAGTAGCATCTCTGACTAGCTTCTTGGAAGCATCACACCTCAGTTGAGCAGCCTCTTGCTGCAACGCCATGTTGTAGAACTCATCGTACCTCAAGGGCTCACAGAGAACAAGAGCGAGCTGAATTTCTTCTCTGAGACCACCCCTGAACTGGTATATCATGCTCTTCTCATCAGTGACGTCCTGCTTGGCAAAGCGGGCGAGCTTCTGGAACAACTTGTTGTAGTCATAGACAGACAAAGAGCCTTGCTTCAGGTTGCGGAATTCCTCACGCTTGCTTTCAACCACGCTCTGAGGGATGTGATGAGCTCGGAAATCTTGACGGAATTCATCCCAAGTGATCACACGTCCACCCCTGGAATCCTTGTACTGCTGGAACCATTCTGCAGCTTGATCTTTGAGTTGGAAAGAAGCGAACTTGACGAAATCTTCAGGCCTGACGTTGCTGCACTCGAAATGCTTGCACAGATCCACAAGCCAATCGTCAGCATCGGTTGCCTCAACACAATTGCTGAAAGTCTTTGGCCCGTTAGCAAGGAACTGGTTGAGTGTAGCAAAGTGATTCTGATTGTTGCCTTGATTCCCTTGGTTGCCTTGATTGCGCTCTTGGAGAATTTGCATGATCAACCGTGTGTTTGCATTGGTTGCGGCCATCACAGCTTGCCATGCCTCTGGAGGAGGTGGAGGTGGTGGCGGATCAGGATTCGGAGTCGTGCGCGTTGGAGGAGCCATCCTGAAGAGGTTGACATCCATTAGCACATTGATAGACAAATATTGAAGCTGAATCCAACGGAATGAAAATTGCAACATATAGTCTTCACATCCGAACAAAATGAACGAATGCATTCCTCTTGAAATGGTCACATATCCATAATTTGAGAAGCCACGTAGAATTAAGGTAGAGAAATAAATCTACAAGGTACGGATCAAGAACGAATAATCGGTAAGAAATCCCAATCTCAAACCAATATCCGTGGAAGAAGAACTAGAGCTACAAGAATTCCCACCTACGAAACTCCCGAACCTTTCCGGTTATGCAATCATGTGTTGGGGATACAGGGGAAGCATAATATCTCACCCAAATCTAGCAAATCCTACATCCAGCTGTATCCATCCTTCAACACATAACCGAGAAAAACTTTGGAAACCATCTACCTCAACCTTCGAAAAGCATCCGTTATACAAGTTATGGCGATACTCCCGAACTCCCGCCCCAGTAGTGGGTGGCGTCGAGGTTATCTCACCAACGAACTGCATAAAAGAGATTTTTGATGTCGGCGTACTAAACTCAAGTATTCCAGAACTGCGACGATAAAATTATGACGACAACACCTCAGAGCTCAACTCCCTGGGACACTTCCACAAAACCCCTGACAGGAGGCACCAAGACAATGTTCTCATCATAAAACCATCGGAACCATTCCAAGATACCCGCGTGATCCTAACAAAAATTTTAGTGAAATTTGAAAAGAGAAGAGTCAAAACTCTACGTCAGGATGCCTTACCAGAGCGATGAGGAGACTGGGAAGTAAAAAGAATTCCTAAACTCTCCGATATATAATTCCTAAATGACTCAAAACATTTTTCTAGACACAACTCGGCTGCTAAAAACGATCAAGCAATGGGGCTCCTAAGGTTGGGGAAGGCTCTGATTACCAACTTGTAACACCCTCGATGCGACTATATCTCTCACATGTCGAGGTACGACTTAGAGGCATAATCGCATTGAAGGCATATGTCGCAAGTCAGGCAATCATCACAAACATCCCATGTAATATAGATAATAAAAGGGATAACATAGTTGGCTTACACTCGCCACGTCAATCAAGTACATAAATAACATTAAATCATCCAAACACTCATGGCCCGACTACAGCGCCAAAATAAAAGATAACCCAACATTGCGACATGGTCCCGATCACCCCCAACAGGGCACCACTACTGATCATCAGGAAAGGAAACATAGTAACGCTGAGAGTCCTCGTCGAACTCCCACTTGAGCTCGAGCGCGTCACCTGGAGCGGAATCATCTGGTCCTTCATCTGGTGTAATAGTAATCTGTGAGCCACAGGGACTCAGCAATCTTGCACCCTCGCGATCAAGACTATTTAAGCTTATTTGTAAGGGAGGGTAAAAATATATGTGGAGCTGCAGTAAGCGACTAGCATATATGGTGGCTAACTTATTCGCAAAAGAGAGCGAGAAGAGGAGGCAAAGCGCGAGCGAGAAACTAGCGACAACCTGCGCAAGCATTACTCCAACACCGTCCCCACTTCCCGGACTCTGCCGAGAAGAGGCCATCACGGTAACACACTCAGTTGATTCATTTTTAATTAACTTAAGTTTCAAGTTATCTACAACCGAACATTAACAAATTCCCATCTGCCCATAACCGCGGGCACGGCTTTCGAAAGTTCGAATCCCTGCAGGGGAGTCCCAACTTAGCCCATGACAAGCTCTCACGGTCAACGAAGGAATAGACCTCCTCCCGAGACGTTCCGACCAGACTCGGTACCTCGGTTCTTCAAGACATTTCGACAGGTTAAAACAAGACCAGCAACACCGCCCGAATATGCCGACAAATCCCGATAGGAGCTGCACATATCTCGTTCTCAGGGCACACTCAGATGGGACATCCTACGAGTAATACCAACCCTCAAGTTGCCCCGAGGTGGCCCCGCAGTCTACTCGGTTCAGACCAACACTCAGAGGAGCACTGGCCCGGGGGGGGGGGGTTTAAACAAGATGACCCTCGGGCTCCGGTAACATAAGGGAAAAAAATTCTAGGTGGCAAATGGTAAAACCAAGGTTGGGCATTGCTGGAAAAGCTTTAATCAAGGCGAACTATCAAGGGGTTCCCATTATAACCCAACCGCGTAAGGAACGCAAAATCCGGGAACATAACACCGATATGACGGAAACTAGGGCGGCAAGAGTGGAACAAAACACTAGGCGAGAGGCCGAGCCTTCCACCCTTTACCAAGTATATAGATGCATAAAGATAACATGGCAATATAATGATATCCCAACAAGTAAATAAATGTTCCAACAAGGAACGGCCTCCAATCTTCACCTGCAACTAGCAACGCTATAAGAGGGGCTGAGCAAAGCGGTAACATAGCCAATCAACGGTTTGCTAGGACATGGTGGGTTAGAGGTTTGACATGGCAATTTGGGAGGCTTGAAAGCAAATGGTAGGCATCGTAGCATTGGCATAGCAAAAGAGCGAGCAAACTAGCATAGCAAAGATAGTAGTGATTTCGAGGGTATGATCATCTTGCCTGCAAAGCTGTCAGAGTTGACTGGATCCTCGAAAGCAAACTCAACGGGCTCCTCGTTAGCAAACTCGTCTCCCGGCTCTACCCAAACAAGACAAACAAACAAACGGGACACAATCAACCACGTGCAAGCTCAAACAATAAGATGCAAACATGGTATGCTATGTGGGATGCGATGCGGGATGCATATGCAAGATGTGACAGGAAATGCATGAACCTGGCCTCAACTTGGGAATCCAAGTGTGCCACTGGAAATATGAGATGAAATCGCTTGAAAAAGATATAAAGAACGCCGGAATCGGAGTTGCGGTTTGGAAATGGCAAGCGATTCAAATACGACACCGATCTGCGATTTACAGCAAGTAGCCATCTAAAAGCAATGCGATGAACATGCTACAGCACTCAAACATGACAACAAAATACATGGCAGGGATGCATTCAAGATGCTTAACAAAAGTCTAGCACTGAGCCACGGCCAATTCATCCATTAACAGGTTCAAACAAGCATGGCAAAAATGCATATGGTAAACAGATCTCAGACTTACTGAAATTAACACTTGTCTGGAATTTCAGATCAGGTAGCACTCTTTGGAGCAACGAAACTACATGCTATAGGACCTGAACATGGAAAATTAAGACATGGCATGGAGCTACTCAAATAGCTTAACAAAAGTCCCTTAGTGACCTTGAGCCAAAAGGGATCAGAAAATATATTAACAAGCATGTGAACATAGCAAAAGCATAATCAGTTTTCAGACTTGGTGAAAACTGGCACATGCTAAAACATAACTCAAGTAGGCATGTTTACGAGCTCGATGGACTCACTACGGTGCAAGTCAAGAAAAGCTAAGCATACATCTACCAAGAACACACAAAATGCAAGCTAGACATGGCAAGAACAATAACATAGCATGCATGGATCCACTACAACAACATCGGCAAAATAGCAAACAAGTTGACAATCTGCCCAGATTCACAAAGTTGCAAAAGTAGAGCTCGATTGACTCAAGCTAGGGTGCTCCATAATTGCAATCAAAGACATGGATGGATAGAGCACTACAAGATTAATAAAACATCCTTACTGATCATCCTCAAAAGAGGCACGGATCACTTGGAAACAACATGAACATATGACAACATGAGATAAACATCTCAAAGACTTAGTGGAAATGCTAAGTCCCTGAAAATAGAAATACAAAGTGCACCACTTGGCAAGCTTGTGCTAGTCACCACACACATCACAAAAATACATGGGTTGCACCTCTGGAAAGATGACAAACCCTTAACAAAGCATATGTAGAGCATCATGGCATATCATGCACACAACAACCATGGCAAAAATGACAAAAGTCTAAATGGAGCAGCAGATCTGACAATTATCTCAAGTAGCCCTCTTCTAACAGCATTTCGGGCATCAAATTGAACTCAAATGAAAATGATGCAATAGAATGAAATGATGTACTCTCTGAGATGAACATTTTGATATGCTATATGCCAAAAACGATGCTATGGATGCAGAGATATAGCATGACGAACATGAGCACATGGATTAGGGACTTAGGGAAAAAACGGGGTCAACCCTAATATTCCAGATCTGGATCGGGGCACGCAATCCGAGGTCGTCGCCGGGGTTCCTGTTCGCGGGAGATGGAGGAGTCGCCGGACTTGGCGGGCTCGGCGGCCGGAGGAGGTGGGAGGAGGCTCGCCGGAGCTGCTCTAGCCGGAGCACGGGACGGCGCGGGGCGGCAGGTCGCCGGAGGAGGACGGGAGCGGGGCGGCGGCGGCTTGCTCCGGCGGGGCCGGCAATGGCCCACGGCGGCGCGGTGGAGGGAAGATGGCGGCGCGCGGCGAGGCGGCGACCGGCTATGGCGGCGGCGAGGCGCGGGCGGCGGGGAGCGGCTTCGGGCCCTCGGGGGCCCCGACTGGGCTCGCGGGCCGCGGCGCGGGAGGACGGCGGAGGGACACGTGGCGGAGCGGGATTGGCCCGGGTGGGCGGCGGACGTGTCCGATCTAGGCAGTGGACATGTCCGTCGGTGGCGGGGCGATTTTAGGGTTTCGGGGGAGAAGGAGATCCGAATTTCGGGGGGGGGGGGGCTTTATATAGACATAGAGGGAGCTAGGAGAGTCCAAATGAGGTGCGGTTTTCGGCCACGCGATCATGATCGAATGCTCTAGATGATGGAGAAGCTTTCGGTGGGTTTTGGGCCAAAATGGAGGGGTGTTGGGCTGCAACACACATGAGGCCTTTTCGGTCCCTCAGTTAACCGTTGGAGTATCAAACGAAGTCCAAATGATACGAAACTTGACAGGTGGTCTACCGGTAGTAAACCAAGGCCGCATGGCAAGTCTCGGTCCAATCTGGAAATGTTTAATTCCCACACACGAAAGAAAGCTAGAAATGACCACCGGAGGAGAACGAAGCGCCGGAATGCAAAACGGACAACGGGGAAAATGCTCGAATGCATGAGATGAACACGTATGCAAATGCAATGCACATGATGACATGATATGAGATGCATGACAATCATAACAACACACGGAGACAAAAACCCGAACCCGAGAAAATAAAATAACTTAACGCCGGAAACGGCAAGAGTTGGAGTACAAATTGGGTAAGTTACATCCGGGGTGTTACAACACTCCACCACTACGAAAGGATCTCGTCCCGAGATCTAGGACTGAAAGAACGCCGGGTACTCAGAACGGAGGTGATCCTCGCGTTCCCAGGTAGCTTCACGGTCGGAATGGTGTGACCACTTGACTTTGAGGAATTTGATTGACTTGTTGCGAGTCTTGCGTTCAGTCTCTTCGAGAATAGCAACTGGGTGCTCACGATAAGAGAGATCTTCTTGGAGCTTAATGTCCTCGAAGTTGACGGTGCGGTCAGGAGTCTTGAAGCACTTTCGGAGCTGAAAGACATGGAACACATCATGAACATTTGCAAAGTTTGAAGGAAGCTCGAGTTGATGGGCGAGATCGCCTCTCTTGCTGACAATCTTGAAAGGTCCCACGTATCTAGGGGTAAGCTTCCCTTTGATACCGAAGCGATGAGTACCTTTCATAGGAGAGACACAGAGGTAAACATGATCTCCGATCTCGAAAGCCAAATCACGGTGCTTACTATCATAGTAGCTCTTCTGGCGGGATTGGGCTGCTTTGAGGTTATCACGAATGACTTTGCACATTTCCTCTGCCTCTGTGATTAAGTCATTTCCCAAAAGCTGACGTTCATCAGTTTCGGACTAGTTGAGAGGGGTACGGCACTTCCTGCCATACAGAATGTCAAATGGGGCCTTGCCCGAACTTGCTTGAAAACTATTGTTGTAGGAGAATTCAGCATAAGGAAGACAATCCTCCCACTTCATGCCGAAGGAGATCACACAAGCCCTGAGCATATCTTCAAGAATCTGGTTGACACGCTCGACTTGACCGCTAGTTTGAGGATGGAAAGCTGTGCTGAAGCGGATGTTGGTGCCCATGGCCTTCTGAAAAGAATCCTAGCCAATTGAGCTGCAGTGATTGACTCTTTGATAGGCAGAAAGTGAGCCACTTTAGTGAGTTTATCAATGACAACGAATATAGCATCATTGCCACGTTTGGACTTTGGAAACCCAGTCACGAAGTCCATTTCAATGTGGTCAAACTTCCATTCTGGAATGGCAAGAGGTTGGAGGAGACCAGCTGGTCTTTGGTGTTCTGCCTTCACTCTTCTGCAGACATCCCATTCATTCACGAATTGAGCAATCTCGCGCTTCATTCGAGTCCACCAATAAGCCTGCTTGAGGTCCTGATACATCTTCGTGCTCCCAGGGTGGATGGAGAGGAGAGAATTGTGAGCCTTGTTCAAGATCACTTTACGAAGTTCACCTTTGGGCACAACAATATGATCCTCGAAGAAGAGAGTGTCCTCGTCATCAAGGCGGTAGCACTTGTACTTGGGTTGACTCTTGGCAATCCCAATCTTCACCTTTTTCACCATAGCATCAAGAAGCTGAGCTTGGCGAATCTGGTCTTCCAAGGTAGGAGAGACTTGAAGGTTGGCGAGGAAACCTTGAGGAACAACTTGAAGATTAAGTTTGTGGAAAGCTTCACAAAGCTCGGGTTGATAAGGCTTAAGAATCAGACTGTTGCAGTAAGCCTTCCTGCTCAATGCGTCAGCAATCACATTGGCCTTGCCTGGAGTATACTCGATACTTGGATTATACTCTTGAATCATTTCGACCAATCAAGTTTGCCTGAGGTTGAGATTAGGCTGATTGAAGATGTACTTGAGACTCTTGTGATCAGTGAAAATGTCCACTTTTCTTCCCAATAGAAGATGTCTCCAAGTCAAAAGAGCATGCACAACTGCCACCAACTCGAGATCATGAGTGGGGTAGTTCTTCTCATTGGGATTCAATTGGCGAGAGGTATAAGCAACAACTTTCTTCTCTTGCATTAACACTGCGCCAAGACCTTGGAGAGAGGCATCACAAAAGACCTCGTACGGTTTGGATTCATTAGGCGGAGTCAGAACTGGAGAAGTGATCAATTTCTCTTTCAAAGTGTTGAAAGCAATGTCACACTCCGGAGACCAAACGTACTTGACGTGCTTCTGAAGAAGATTAGAGAGAGGCTTCGCGATCTTAGAAAAGTTTTCAATGAATCTTCGGCAATAGCTTGCGAGAACGAGGAAGCTACGGAGTTGCTTCACGTTCTGAGAAGGTTCCCAATTCACAATTGCATACACCTTCTCAGGATTCATGGCAATTCCCTTGGCAGAGATGATATGACCAAGATAAAGAACCTCATCGAGCCAAAATTCGCACTTGGAGAACTTGGCGTAGAACTGATGTTCTCTGAGCTTATTGAGTACCAAACACAAGTGCTTGGCATGATCTTCCTTGTTGTTCGAGAAAACCAGAATGTTGTTGAGATAGACCAAAACGAAGTCATCGGTGTAGGCATTGAAGATGAAGTTCATCATGCGAGAGAACGTCGGAGGAGCGTTGACGAGGCCAAAAGATGACAATGTATTCATATTAACCATAGCTTGTCCTGAAAGCCGTCTTGGGAATATCTTGCTCACGGATACGAATCTGATGATAACCGATACGGAGATCAAGCTTGGAGAATACTTGGGCACCTTTGAGTTGTTCGAACAGCTCATTGATGTTGGGAAGTGGGTATTTGTTCTTGATGGTCTTCTTGTTCAATGGACGGTAATCAACACAAAGTCGGTCCGTTCCATCCTTCTTCTTCACAAAAAGAACACCACAACCCCACGGAGAAGAACTAGGCTGGATGAGACCCATTTTCTCTTGAATATCGAGTTGCTTCTTCAGCTCCTTTAACTCTTCAGGTCCGAGCTTGTAAGGACGCTTGCACACAGGTTCCGTACCGGGCTCAAGATCAATGACGAATTCAACTGTACGGTGCGGAGGCATTCCTGGAAGCTCTTCTGGAAAGACGTCTTGATATTCGCAAACGA